>NC_050190.1:21864770-21952270 GCF_008315115.2 Sander lucioperca | reverse complement strand
CTATGACAGCCAAAGAGTTCGATTTTGGTCTCATCTGACCAGATTATATTCTCCCAGTATTGGCTTGTCCAGATGTTGTGCAGCAAACTTTAAGCAAGCTTCCACATGCCTTTTCTTGAGCAGTGGTGCCTTGCGTTGTGTGCGTGGCGGTTGAGTGCATTACTAATTGTTTTCTTTTAAACAACTGTACCTGCTTCTTCCAGCTCTTTCTGAAGATCTCCGCGAGTGGTCCATGGCTCTTCGACAACTCTTCTAAGTATTCTATGGACTCCTCTGTCAGAAATCTTGCGAGGAGCACCTGGTCGTGGCCGGTTAATGGTGAAATTATGTTCTTTCCACTTCCGGATAATGGCCCCAACAGTGCTCACTGGAACTTTCAGAAGTTTAGATATTCGTCTGTAACCAATGCCATCCGTATGTTTTTCTACAATAAGCTTGCAAAGGTCTTGGGACAGCTCTTTGCTTTTACCCATCATGAAATGCTTCTTGAGTGACAACTTGGTAATGAGAAACCTTTTTATAGGCCATCAATTAGGACTAATCCATCTAATATTAATTTGCACTAATAGGGGGCAGGATTGCTTCCTAAATATTGCCAGATTTCAGCAGGCTTCCCATGCCTTTTTACACCCCTTTTTCTCCATGTGTTCAATATTTATTTCCATTATCATTCCACTTTATTACATATAACTTTTGTCATGGACATAATTGTTTTGATTTCTTTGTATCTGTGGATTACTTGGGTTGTTACTGACATCTGGTGAAAATTTCATTCCAATTGCCCCATCGGAAATATATTTACTGGGAAAAATGTTGACACGTTCAATACTTATTTTCCCCGCTGTAAGTGATAATTAAACATAGGTATTTTAAACGTCTTCACTTATCTCTTATTTAAAAAATAAAAATGTCAGTGCAATTACACTAGAACACATGTTTTCTCTATTGGTTTCTTAAAAAATATAAGAAATTACAGCATAAGGCATATTTAGTGATGTTTAGTGAGTGTTGTTTAATTGATGGTAAATGATACAGAATGATCACTTGTTGCTTCCCATAATGCTGTTTTTGTGTCTACAGTGCTCTGTCCAAACCTGATTTCTCTGACATGCTGGATCCCTTTGACACACCAGCCTTTAACAAGCTTTACAGAGGTACTCAACAATATCAAAATACTGATCACATCTGGTGTACTCTGGTTCTGTAGAGCAATGGTTCCCAACTTCTAAATAAATCTGAGGCTTCGGGAGATGGTTTAAAGGATAGTAAAGCAGCAAAAAGTATTTGTGTAATTTGTTTCAGACTCAAATTCACTCAATTTTTTTTTCTTTCTCTAATACATTACTTCAGAATTTTACCTCTTCAGGCCTGTGAAAAGCTTTCAAATACTGCAATCGGAGATGTAAAAAAAAAAAAAGAAATGTTTTGGCTCACATGAGGATATGCAAGCTAATGAGATGTTGTCTGGTCTCATAGCAGCTTTTTTTTTTTTTAATGGATCACAAGCCAAAAAGGTTGAGGAAATACAAGTCAGCCTTAATAAGCAGATGGGTTCTCTTCCTATCATATAGTTTCTCTAATTGTGTGTCTGTGTGTTTGCAGTCGTCCCTGTTAGGAAAGTTCATGCTTTGAATATCACCTGGGCCCTCCCCCCTCAGGAGAAATACTACAGGTGAGCTACATACAGTATATATGCAGTACAGGGCACATAAATGCAGAATTAGACATCCCACAACAGACCATGCTTTTCCCTGACTTGAATAAATTGCATTGAAAGTGTTTGTTTCTCTCTTTTTTTCCATGCCCTTTTTCCAGAGTGGTGCTCATACATAGAATTAGACCAGCCCAAATATACCATGCTTTGCCCTGATTGTAGAGGGATTGCATCAATGTTTTTTGTTCTCCTTTTCATGTTCTTCCCTCCTCTTTTCAGAGTGAAGCCTCTCCACTACATCTCTTGGCTGATTGGCCATGAAGGCACAGGAAGCATCCTCTCAGTGCTTAGGAAGAAGTGAGTGTTATTGCCTCTGTGTGTTTTTCTTCCCTGATTCGAAGGCACTCCAAAATCCAATTAAAAGGTCTTCAATTTGCTGACTATACGTGAGCTTTTTTAAGCTCTGAGCGAGGCCTGAGTGTTCGAGCCCAATCTTAAAACTATGCACTTTACCAACCCACTTGACGATGTGATTCATACATTCTCATCCCTGTATGTGGTTGTACAAGAGCATTTCAGCCTCTTGTTGCTAAGTGGCAAAGTGATGTGACAAACCCTCTGTAGTCCCACAACACCAATAGCCCATCCAATAGTCCCTTTACCATCAGCACCACTTGGAGCGTTTGATAGAATATTCCTATTTACTCTTTGTGCTGTGTTCAATTGTTGATAAATGACAACAGTGAAATTTGAGTGTACTCGGACTCTATTCCCAGTCGAGCCAAACTGCTGAGGCAGTAGAGTGGTTGTTTTTATTAAGTTCCGACAATCATAATGTCAAGGACCGAGAGTCTGGTTTGAAATTGGGCCATTGTTGTCCCCTGCAGAGAAATTGGGGAATGGTCTGTCTATATGTGTGTCCATCATCACACACACTGTTTGGAACACTACTGATCAGATGCCTTAAAGTTTAAGGAACCATACCAGAGTTTTTGCAGGTTGTAGAATAAAAAGCTACTACTCTTCACCACTGCAGGCCATTTAAAATACGGAACCATACACATTGTTTTACATGTATTTTTCCCACCACTAGTTTCGGTTCATTTCAGTGCAGTATGACAAATTTCTGAGATATAAAACGCGCATGGTGTGATCCATCACAGTCAAAATCATTTCTACTTGTTTGATAATGCACTGCAGACTTTTCAAACCAACCTTTGCTGTTAAGTGGCTTATCATACTACTAGAACATGTCTTCATGTAGATAAAAGCAGACATGATATGACAAATTACACCCAGCTCTAAAAAAGTTTCAAAACTCTGCAAGTTGTTTTTCCTTTTTTTAATTAATCAAAAGCTGCCGGGCGAGTACGTAACAGAATGATAATGTTATTTCTTCATGCTGGGATTTGTAAAGCAGGGCTGACTGCCTCAAAGGGACCACAAAAAAAGCGTTTGTTAAATTGTGTGCCATCAAGAAGCATGAAGTGACATATTTTCTACTTACTGCCCTGCACATATTTCAACACTTAATGTGCATTTGCTTTCCAGTTTATGGCAGGGAGTGAATCTTTAGCAGCAGTCCTCTTTTAAAATCAATGTTAAGTAGGGATAGGGCGATTATCGGCCCTGGCCGATTGTTGGGCCGTTTTTTGGCAGTTCGCAGATTATCTGTATCAGCGTTTTATTTGCCTGATAACCGATAAAGTCAATTAATTAAAGAATGCGCTACTTTGGCTCCGCTACAGCTCTGTGTCTGACCCTCTGCTTCAGTTTCAGTCTCACTTAATGTCCCGCCCACAACACTATCTGAATATCTGTGTATTATGTTGAGAGTTTCTAATTCATCAAGTAATTGCTTAAAGCATTTTAACAAAGTTTTGTGTTGGAGTTTGTAACGTTCCAAAATCTTAATTTTGACTTAAAGATTTTCATTTTCACTCAAATGTCGGTTATCGGTTTCATTAACTACTAATAATGGGTATCGGCCTTGAAAAACCAGTATCGGTCGGTCCCTAGCGTTAATAAATTGTTGTGCGTCTGTAGGTGCTGGGCCCTGGCTTTGTTCGGAGGGAACAGTGAAACTGGTTTTGACCAAAACACCACCTACTCTATCTTCTCCATCTCCATCACTCTCACTGATGAAGGTTTCCACAACTTCTACGAGGTAAAGAAAATCTCACTCTTCTTCTCTTTATTATCCTTTTGTCCTCTGGATACATGGAAACACTGCGACGACTCAAACCCGAAAGGAGGAGGTTGGGCAAAAACGACTTGCATTGATAACTGCTGTATAAATGCTGCAACAGCCTCGAGGATGCTGTGTACTGTGATCAAGAGCTCTTCATCGCCCACTCTTTCATTCAGAGAGGATGAACCCGGAGTTGTCTGGGTCAGAGTGCGCTAGTTTTCAGAATAATTTTTCTGAAGCACCTTAAAGGAATAGTTTTGATTCTCTTTCTTCCTAATAGTCGGATTAGAAGATTGATACCACACACGTGTCTTTACAATTACAGTTGTATTTAGTCTGTGACATGCACCCATTGCATCCATAACAATTATGAGATGCTTTTGTAACTGTATTCTCTCCTCAGACAAAATTATTGACTGTTGTTCAAAGTTAAGAATTAGTACTCTATTTCCATTTTTGAATCTCTAAACGGGGAATAAAGGTGAAAAAAAATTACTTTTTATTTAGTTTTCAAATGAAGACACGTTTTTCAAATAGCTTGTTCTAATGAATGTAATAATCATGTCAAAATTGGCAGCCTTGTTCTGGTTTTTAAAACTTAACAGCATGTTTCACTTAACCTCAGTCATCAATGGCAAAAAAGAGGAATATTACCGTAATTGTACCAACAAAATGAACGTGGTGATGATTCGTTAAAGCTGAAAGACTTCTGACTAATTTCTGTGTATCTGTGGTCTTTCACAGGTGACTCACCTGGTGTTCCAGTACCTGAAGATGCTGCAGACACTCGGACCACAGCAAAGGCACTGTGACTCACACACACACACACACACACACACACACACACACACACACACACACACACACACACACACACACAGTCTCTCACACAGTCTCATACAGTCTCTCATACAGTCTCTTACAGTCTCTTACAGTCTCACACAGTCTCACAAAACAACACAACAGAGACGTACTTGTACAGAACAGAACTTTGATATTCTGGCTTGTTAGTACATTGTAGTGTAGTTAATATCACATTATATCGGACAGGTTTATGTGCTGGGTGTGTTTGGTTGTGTGCTTGCTCATTTATACATTTATAGCTTTATTATTTTTGTTTTTGTTATGTTGCTCACTTAGTCTGTGTTAAGGAAGATGGATGTTGTGACATGTCAGCTTCTGTCTGGGATGCATAAAAGTAATATGTCTGTTTGTTCATGCATTCAGAATATATGAAGAGATTCAGAAGATTGAAGCCAACGAGTTTCACTATCAGGAGCAGGTAAGAATCTAAATATTCATATGCTGCTGTATTTGATGCTTTTTTGGACAAACTTAAAAATTTAACATTGTGGGTTTTTTTGTACCAATGAGAATGATTTCCTCTTTGTCAGATTGACCCTATAGAGTACGCCGAGGACATTTGTGAAAACATGCAGCTGTTCCCTAAAGAAGACTTCCTGACAGGAGATCAGTTGATGTTTGAGTTTGACCCAGAAGTAAGTAGTTCAGTAGTTCGGGGAGGATACCAGTTCAGGATATTATTCTAAAATGCTATATTTCCTTTGTTTAGATGAATATGTTAATGAAGCAGGTCACTCAAATGTGGAAAACTATAGAGATTTGAATGTCTGTTATGTTAATGATTTTAAGCTAATACATTTATAGGCCACAAATATATAGTTGTTGGTGTTGTTTTCGTTTGGCGGGTATTATTTTGCATGATATGTTAGTCTAATTGTGGCTTTGCATATTTTTCTGTAATAACAGTATAATTCAGTTCTCTGCCTCATATTGTGATTGACAGCTAAAATAGTTTTCACATAAACAAGTCATTTAAAACAAAGGGAAAAAACAACTTTCCTCTCTTTGCTGAAAAGTTGACTTTTTTTTTGTGTGTGTGCGCCCGTGTGTGTGTGTGTATGTGTGTGTGTGTGTGTGTAGGTGATCAATGGAGCTTTGTCCCTCCTCACCCCTGAGAAAGCCAACCTGATGCTGTTGTCACCAGAACATGAGGGCCAGTGTCCCCTCAGGGAGAAGTGGTTTGGCACACAATACAGCGTGGAGGGTGTGTTTCTGTGTTTGTTTCTGTAACAGCTCCCTCCCACAATGTAGGCATTCAGTGGATACATTGTCTTTTCCCCCTTGTGTGGTGATATTCTGGCTGATAAAATGCAGCCAGCCAGCAGCAGAAATGCCAGCATTTATCTCTGTCTTTTAGATGGTGAACAATGGTGTTGGAACAGCATTTAAATATTTGTTTCTTTTACAAAAACAAATATTACATTTTTGTTGGAATAACATCTTTATGTTACTCAATTTCAAACATGAATCTAAACTGCCAATGTCATTCTTGTGTGCTAATAGATGTTTTCCCTTCACACAGACACCCAGCAGGAATGGATGGAGCGGTGGACAGGAAACCTGGAGCTCAACAGTGAGCTCACCCTTCCTGCTGAAAACAAGTTCATTGGTGGGTAATCTTTATAAACAGATATCTGCATATGAACGCAGAATCTGTAAGAAACGGGACAGGATGTCGGTATCGGAAGCGTTCTTGTTTCCGTTGGTAGTCTGAGTGGTATTGACCAATCACGTTTGAGTGGGCTTTGGTTGCATGCAGTTAAACAGTCTGTGTTGAGAGCAAAAGAGGCGGAGCGTATTGGCCGAAATGCAAAATCGGAACCCATTGTCTGACAGTGATTTACATTTGTATTAGCTTTTTTATTTATTCATCCGCTTTCATGCAGATATATGTTTATAGAGACGTTGTCTCTCAACTCCAAATCCATTCTTGTGTCGAAGTTGTTAGCCTTGGCCCGGAGATCAGCTGCCTACACCGGAAATATTGGCCTTTGCCCTCAGAGGCAAAATCGTCAGCAGACCGATAGCCGGTGGGTTCCGAGATAAACATATGGCAAGGTGGTGGGTTGTTGTGACCCAAAACAGCTGCAAGTATCTGGAAAACGTCCAATAAGATGATCATTAACAAGACTTGTTCTTTCAGTTTGTACTTTTGCTCTCCATTCATCAATCCAACAAATACAGTAATCGCAGATATTGACCAAACTTGGAGGAACTGTGCATTTTGGTCAATGTATTCTGTCACTGTGAACTCGCTGGTCCTCCTGTAATTTAAGTCCAGTCCGGAGAAACACTTTGCATTTTAATGGTCAAGATTTTAACTTAAACAAGGCACCTCTGGTCTAATTCTGACCAAACTTTTGAGGGATTATGCATTTTGGCATTGTGCTCTGTTTATACATTTTGGAAGGCCACAGCAACATATTGGCAATTCTGATAAAATGTGGAGAAATAATACGTCTTAACTTATTGGCCCAAGGGTAACTGAATCATTTATTGGGGGGATGGGGAATGGACATGTTTTACAGTTTTGACAATCGCTACATGTTTATCTCAAACTGGACATATTGATTTGTTGAAACTCGCACATTATTTATGAGATTGCACCAAGTAGAATTATGATGTTTTATTGTTTATGTGCATTTGTTCAGCCACTGACTTCACCCTGAAGCCGTCTGACTGCCCAGACACTGAGTTTCCTGTCCGGATAGCCGAAAGCGACAGGGGCTGCCTGTGGTACAAGAAGGACAACAAATTCAAAATCCCTAAAGGTGAAATGTGTATGTGTGAGCGTGTGTGTGCCTGTACTGTGTGCCTCATTTAGCACGCAAGATGTTTCCACCGAGACTCTTGCTATCATTAAAAAGGTGTTGACACTCGTTTGTCCTTTTTCCTGCTGCAGCCTACATCAGATTCCACCTAATCTCTCCTGTAATCCAGAAATCTGCTAAGAAGTAAGTTCAGGCTCAAATATGGCCTCGTGAAAATAGTGTTTGGTTTGTTGCTGTCACACTAATTAACATCTCTTTCTTTTCTGCCATCCCCTGTTCCCTCTCTCTCTCTCTCTCTGCTCCTACAATTACATTCCCTTGTCCTTTTCATCACTTCAATCCTCCTTTTTTTTTTTTACTTCCGTCTCCCCTCGGTCCTTCCCTACTTCTTTTTCTTCTATTACCTTGCATTTATCCTTTCACTTTCCTTCCTCCATCCCTACTCCTCACTCTTTTGTTGCCTCAATTCTTTCTCTTCATCCACCTCTTTCCCCTGCATATCATCCTTCTCACATACTTTCCTCTACCTTTCCCTCCCGTGCTTTATTTCACTTTCATCCTTTCTTGACTTTTCACCCTTCTCCTTCCTCCTTATTCCCTCTCTCTCTCCATTCTTACCCCTGTCCTCCCTCCCCTCCAGTGTGGTCTTGTTTGACCTGCTGGTCAACATCCTATGCCACAACCTTGCCGAGCCGGCCTACGAGGCTGAGGTGGCCCAGCTGGAGTATAAACTGGTGGCCGGTGAACACGGCCTGGTCATTAACGTTAAAGGATTCAACCACAAGCTGCCTGTGAGTCAGTGCATCTGGAGAAAGCGCACACACAAACCAATATAGATACGATTACATGCATAAAACCCAGGAATAGTGTACGGCTCAGTTGTACATTATGCAATAAATATACTATTTCACAGTAGTACATATGTTTATTGTGCACTAGATAACTCCATATAATTTAAGATGAATCATTATTTTGTCATATGCTCCATAGCCCATAAAGTCTAGACTTTTCTGTGTAATTATTGGCTACATGTATATAACTTATTTTAGACTATAATTAATATTTGGTATCACTTTCTAATACAGCATAATTTACCTTAGTCTATAAGTGGTAAATAACATCTTTATCAATGGTAATGAATCATTAATTTAAGCTTTATAGGTCAGCATAATAGACATAGAAAATCCTAATTTGCCCTTAATAAGAAAAGACTAGGCATTATGGGTGGAGGATATTCTCCCTCTGATATTTGTCACACCTTGCCACCAAATACTTGGTCTTATTATTGGCTTTATAGTGATCAACAAACCATTAAAGAAATGGTTCCACATTTTTAGAAATACACTTATTGGCTTTCTTGCTGAGAGTTATATTAGAAGATTGATACCACTCTCATTTCTAATCAGTCTTCTCTTTTAAATCTTGGCAAGAAAGCAAATAAGTGTATTTCCAAAAATGTCGAACTATTCCTTTTAAAGGGGTGATTGAGTGATTTATATAGGGTATTTTACACTGTTCCTTAAGGTCTCCTAATAGGGTATGTAACATTGGTTGGGCTGAAAATTGCCCGAATGCTATTTTATTAGGCCCTTAACTACCCTGTGAATATGGCTCTATTTGGAACAAGAGCTTTTCTTCCAAATATGGTATGCTCATGAATATTTGGATGAGCTGCGTGCTGATTGGTTTGAGCGAACCACATAGAAACACATTGGAGACGAGACAGCAGGTCTCATATTTCAGACACTGCAAAGTTATACATTGTTTGTCGGGCTATTTCGTTATTATATTCACTTCTGAGACTTTTTTAAGCGAGAAATCAACTATATAAAGCTCAAATATGGGCTGTTTTACGAAAATTGATGGCTAATTGCAAATTTGGTAAGACGTGTCGGACTTTAGCTAGGAGCTCAACACAGTCTGACGAGAAAGCGGCAACCTCCATACCCAGTGAAAGTCACCGTTTCCCTGGGTACTGGACTACTGGAATACTCGGGGCTCCACGGAGCTGGCTGGTTGCCAGCTGCCGGCATAACTAGAGTAGCTATATTTACAGTTTGAATTTCGTCACGCCACTTATATAACATCTAGCTACCCCAAGGTCTTATAAAGCTAACAATGGTGTCCGATTTCAAGTTAATGATTTTTTGTGAACATTAGGGATTTCGTTAGCTGCTACTGTCCCTTCCTATGTGTACAGATCGCAGCTAGTTAGCATCATTTTTGGCGTAATTCCAGTATATTTACAGTTTGAATTTCGTCACGCCACTTATATAACATCTACCACAAGGTCTTATAAAGCTAACTATGGTGTCCGATTTCAATGTAATGAATTTTTGAGGAGGCTAGCTAGCTCTCATTGATAGAGCTCCATCCAGCCACAGGCTCTATCAATGAGACTCGCGGACAAGAGGCATTTATTTCCCCGATCGTTTGTTTAAATAACTCAACACATTATAATTACACACATTATAAGATTAACTGGAACCTGCGGTAAGTGATTGCTGGCGTAACAAGCTCGCTGACCGCGCTCTCACTCACACACACCGGCCATTTAGCAGGAAGAGGGGAGCTGCAGGCCCTGGAGCTCTGTCAGGGCAGCGGCGTTTGGTAGTCCATTAACCCAAATAACGGTGACTTTGCGCGGGTATGGAGTGCCGTGGGCTGCCAGCCGTGACGCAGCTCCATCTTCCTCACAGCAGGCCGGGGTCTGTGAAGGAAGGCAGGCCGGGCGGCGAGGCAGCAACACAGACAGCACCGGCCTCAGAAAAAAAGTCTCAGAAGTGAATTTAGTGGTAAAATATCAGATTAACAATGTATACAATTTCTGAGATCTACGCGACCTATTCAGAAGACTAAGCTGACCTCAGATCAGTGGTGTAGCCTATGTAAATGTTTGGGCGTGACAAAGATAGAGACTAGAGCCAAGTGAGGAGGAGCCGCCGAGTTGACGTCAACTAGGCGGCTCGTTGAGATTTGCCCGTTTTCAGCAGCAGTTTCAAATTGTGAGATTTGCAGAGGAAAGAGGTGTCAATGGGATTGAGGGATGAGGTTCTATGTATGTCCTAGTTACCCACTAAACTGTCATTATTCAACTATGACAAGGTAAAATCGGTTTTGCATTCAGTCACCCCTTTAAGAAATGATTTATACACAACTGCTCCTGCTACTTAATTTTGAAACCGCTTTTAAACACGGTCAGCATGCCCACACAGATGTGCTTGTGTTGTTTTCATGCGTGTTAATCATGATGGTGATTCTTCATCTTGCCCGTCTGTCTGTCTGTCTTTCTGTCCATATCTCTCTTCAGCTACTGTTCCACCTGATCATTGACCACCTGGCTGATTTCTCTGCCTCCCCTGATGTCTTCAGCATGTTCGCAGAGCAGCTCAAGAAAACCTACTTCAACATCCTCATTAAACCTGAGAAACTCGGCAAGTGAGTTGTTTACCTTCTGTCTCCAGACATTTCCAGCTTACTTTCTGGCTTATCTTCAAGTCTATGATGCCTTCTAGTGGTGGAAATGTGTGACGGCCGTGAATTGAAAAACAACAACTGCTCTTGTGGTCCTGTTTTCTTCTCGCTCTCGCTCTCTCGCTCTCTCGCTCTCTCTCTCTCTCAGGGATGTGCGTTTGCTGATCTTGGAGCACTCTCGCTGGTCCATGGTGGAGAAGTATCAGGCTCTGACAGCCGGTCTGACCAGCAATGAGCTGATGGACTTCAGCCGCAATTTAAAGGCCGAGCTGTACGCAGAGGGACTGGTGCAGGGCAACTTCAACAGCGCTGTGAGTAGATGGCAGGCAGGACACAGACAAGTACATTGATTAACAATAAAATTAGCTGATTAGCTAATGAATCAGGTAATGTTCATGCCTGCACTTACATCAATTGATTCTGAGTGTACTTGACATTTATCTCATGTTTTGCTGATTTCCTCTCCTTACTCTCTTATCTCTACCCGTTCATTATCCTTCATTGTCTGTTCTCCGCAGGAGTCAGAGCAGTTCCTGCAGTATGTCACAGAGTAAGTCAGCTATTACACTGAATGCACTCCCTAATGAGAACACCAATACTATACAATCGAATGGATTTGTTTTCTGCCATACACAGTAATTTGCATTAGCTCCAGTTGTTCACTCCATGATTCCCCTTTCACCTTCTGTTCTCACTTGTGCTTTTTCCATTCTTCCATTTTTCTTTATTCCTCTTCTTCTCACCTCCTATTTTGTCCTCTCTGTCACCTTTCCTTCATCCTCCCTTCCTCCCGTTTTGTCTGGCAGAAAGTTGCAGTTTTCCAAGCTGCCAGCAGAGGTGCCAGTGATTTTCAGAGTGGTGGAGCTCCCTCTAAAGCACCACATCTGTAAGGTCAAATCACTCAATAAGGGAGACGCCAACTCTGAGGTCACTGTTTACTACCAGGTACAAGTACATCTGCAGTGTCAAAGCGTTCATATCTTTCACATTTTGACTTAAACATATTCCAAGATAGTGTAGCTAATTTTATGCACTTTTTCCTTTCTTTCTTTTTTTATCTAGTCTGGCCTCAAGCTCTTGAGGGAACACACACTGATGGAACTGTTGGTGGTGCGTTTATTTATTTTACATCCATTTGCCCATTCATTGTGTCATTCCTCCATGCTTGACTGATTTGTTGTTGTTGTTGTTTCAGATGCACATGGAGGAACCATGCTTTGATTTCCTCCGGACCAAAGAGACTCTTGGGTGAGAGTAGTTGTGTTTTCAATAAAGTGTTTGCTTTAAAAAAAAAAAAAAAAAAAAGAAAGAAAAGGAAATGTATGACATTTAGGCAAAATAAAAAATGAATCAGTGTTTGAGCCTGTACTTAACTGCTTCAGTTACATTGCGACAATGCTTTTTACATTTATCCGCAGTTAAAATTTTCTCTTCTGTTAGTTACTACATTTAAATTCCAATGTCCTGCTTTCCAGACTTGTTGTTATTATTATTATTATTATTATTATTATTATTATTATTATTATTATTATTATAATAGTGTGAAAAGTAGAGAAAGTCAGGACAAGTGGGAAACGTAACGCACTTTCTCATCAAGTTATTTTGATCCGTCTCTGTTTATGTGCTTGTCAACATCTCTCATCCTAGCTGTGTTTTTTCATGTCCCCCTCTGCAGGTACCATGTCTACCCCACCTGCAGAAACACCTCAGGCGTTCTGGGTTTCTCTGTCACCGTGGAAACACAGGCTACAAAGTTCAAGTGAGTCTGCAACACAATCGTAACTTTCCATTCGCTCAAAAACGAGATGGGATTTATCTTAACCGCTTTCCCCAAAACCAAGGTATAATTTATCTTACTGTTCACCCAAACCCAAGCTACAATTTATCTATTCGGCCCTGGAAAGAGAGAAGCGGGTGGAACTGATAAATGACTAAAGGAATCAAATACACCCTATAGCCTGAAATATATGTCTTACCTCTCATGACCTTTTTTCTCACAGTACCGAGCTGGTGGAGTTAAAGATTGAAGAGTTTTTGGCTTCATTCGAGGAGACGCTCAATTCGCTGACTAAAGAGGCCTTTAATACTCAGGTCTGTGTGTGTATTATTTTGTGAATCTGTGAGTTTCCTGCATTGTTATACAGAAGCAGAAACGTTACAGCAAATGAAACAAAAAGTTTTACAAATGTCAAAAGTTTCTTTTCAAGTTACTTTGGTGGATTACTAACACATTTCCTAACCATGTAAGACCCATAAGACCCAGCCGCACAGTCAGATCTGCTGTTGCACTTCAACTTCTGTGTGTGTGTGTGTGTGTGTGTGTGTGTGTGTATGTGTGTATGTGTATGTGTATGTGTGTGTGTGTTTTATACAGGTGACTGCTTTAGTGAAGCTGAAGGAGTGTGAGGACACACACCTTGGGGAGGAGGTGGATAGAAACTGGGCTGAGGTGCTTACACAGCAGTTTGTATTTGACAGGCTCAACAGAGAGGTGAGGACAACGCACGCACATCTTCAGACAAATAAGTGCAAATGCTTTTGGGGATCATGTATTAACTTTTAAATCATTTCCTTAATTCCGATCCTAACCTTAATCTTTACCACTGACCCCTACCACATTTAAAGGTCCTATGTCATGCTGCTTTTTGGATGCTTTTATTTAGGCCTTAGTGGTCCCCTAATACTGCATCTGAAGTCTCTTTCCCGAAATTCAGCCTTGGTGCAGAATTACAGCCACTAGAGCCAGCTTTCCTTAGGATGTACCATTTCTGTGTCTGTAGCTATTGAGGAGGAGAGAGGGGGGGCAAGGTGGAGGGTGGGGGTGTGGCCTTGACCAACTGCCACTTTGCTCATTTGAAAGCCATGATGTCTCTCTCTCATGGGCAGGCCAAATTCTCTTGGCGGGCAAAGCAGAGAAAGGGGAGGTAACCTTTCTCCTTATGAGCTCATAAGGAGCAAGATTCCAGATCGGCCCATCTGAGCTTTCATTTTCTCAAAGACAGAGCAGGATACCCAGGGCTCGGTTTACACCTATCACCATTTCTAGCCACTGGGGGACCATAGGCAGGCTGGGGGAATGCATATTTATGTTAAAAAACCTCATAAAGTGAACTTTTCATGCCATGGGACCTTTAAGTGAACAAAAACTCCATTCTCTGCCAACTTAATCCATTATTAGTTGGTCATATCTGCCTTGCTCTTTACAACTTGCCCCAACCTTTGTCATATCATTTAGTACTTTGGTGTCTTTTACGCGCCGGATGTCCCTCCCCATTCCGCTATGTCTGCCATCTGTTCTGTAAGGTCACAGTTGCTGCATTCTGGGCTTAGCGCTGCCCAGGATGGTTGTGATTGATTTTAAAGAAATACTAACAAGCCAGGATGTTTTTTCCTCTATCCCAGAATAGATAAACAGTGTAGCCAGACCACACTCCAGTGGTGACACAGCGCTGTGGAGATAAGTTTGGCAATGCGAGACTATATCATATCAACACACAAAACAAACCTGAATCACAGTTCCAAGTGTTGTAAAAATGGTTGTACATACCACCTTCCTGACAACATTTTATGCCAAATCGTACTCCTAATATTGCCAGATTAAGTATGCTAACTCGCCATTTATTACATTTTTTCCACTAGGGGGCAAAAGAACGCATACACAACATTAATACATTGATATATTTTCAATATGTACTGGCAATGTGGTAGTTAACAACTGCTAATGTACACACATGCAGTAGACACAAAGCAGCATTGCCATCCCACCTTATGAATGTAAATCCAATATTTACTCTCCCTCTAACTGTGGTTTGGTCTTGACCAACTCCTGAGGGACATATCTGGCTCTTTTTCTGCTAAATGCTCGATTTTCTCCACCAGCTAGAAATTGTGTCCGTCTACCATTTGTAGTGGGATTGAACTATCCACTAAATGAGCAATTAAACCAAACTAATAATCTAAAAGAGGCAAAACCTTGACTCAAGGGCACGTGTCAGTCAGCCCTCCCAGTATTCTTACCATCGGTGCTTTTGTGTGTTTAGATCGAGGCTCTGAAGCAGATGACCAGGGCTGAGCTGGTGTCCTGGTTCAAAGAACATCGAGGACAGAACAGCCGCAAACTCAGCGTGCATGTAAGCAAACCCTTTATGTTTGCACGAGTGCATGTTTGACAGAGAAAGAGAATTTTTTTTTTCTTTTACCTTTACTGTTGTGTGCATGCAGCAACACATTAAATGTATCCCTGTCTCTTAAAGGTGGTGGGATTTGGTGCTGAAGAGAATGATGAGGAGGGTGGTGGTAAGAAACAAGAAGGAGAAGGGGGCAAAGCGGAGGATGTAAGTGGCTCTACTTATGGAGAGGTGTCTAAGCTCACCTTCCTTTCTGCCTCACCCAAGATGGCGGGTGCCGTAGCCATAATGGACATCCCTGCTTTCATTGAAGGCCTGCCCCTCTTCCCTTACCACAAGATACTGGAATAAACTCAGACTGTGAGACAGACAGATGGCAGTGCTTTGCCTCTCACTGAGCCACGTTCAGGGACTCTGCCTCATTAGAGATGCAAGCACTTAATATGTGGAGGTGAAGGAAGGTTGAAACGCTTTGGCTACTCTTTGGACCTGGATTCTGCCTTTTGGGCCCAGCTGTAGTTTTTACCCACACTGCATGCAAAGGCAAAAAGCCTGGAAGTGATGATAGAGTTATTTTAACTAAGTGATAATCTATTCTGCCTTTCTCATACTCAATTATTTTATATCCTTAGACATCGGGGGTGGCAGTGCTCTATCTATTTCTCAATCCCACACTGACTGAAAATCTACTGAATCCAATTTTCATTTCTTTGCTTATCTGAGCTCTGCTGCTATTACAGCCCCAAACTAAGTTTAATACCATTTTAAAAAAAAAAAAAAAAAAAAATCAACTGTGAAAAACTGCAGAAATGCTGAGTCAATTGAACTCCAGATGTGTGTATTTGAGTGATTGTGTGCTGGATTTCAACCTCTGTGCACTACTCTTATTAGCTGACCTGGATCGTGCCATGGTATGAGACTGCAAAGAGAATAAATCAATGATTGACAAGTGTGCTGACTACAGAAAACACACTTGAAATCTATTCAGGAGAAAAAGTACACTCAAACGTGTGAAATGTTAACCATTTTTCTCATACTAAAGGTGGTAGAAATTTACATTTACACTATTTTGACATTTTGTACATTTTTCTTCTCGAATCTTCTGGTCACAAGACAAGTGGAATTTTCATACAAATACAATTCACATTAATCAACACAAAAACCACAGATGACGAGTCTATCTAGAACGGTGTGACAGACAACAAGCCATGCAGCAAACACATCATTTTAAAGTCAGAAGTGTTTGGGTGATGGTGACTCAGTATGGCGTCAGCTGTTTAATTTACACAGTTTTAATCTACGTGTAAATCGTACACTACTCACATACTCTTGACCTTCTTATCCCTGAGGAAAAGGTTGTTGCAAGCGATATTGTGTTGGGCTTGTGGCTGGTGACACTGCTCTGTTGAATGTGATTAAAAACTAATCCAGAGCCCAGCACAGCAGAGCGTGTTAACAGAATTGACTAATATATACCCACAGGGAGCCTCATACTGCAACAAAGTCTTCACCTCACATACAATGATAACTGTGCTACCTGTATAATGGGTAGAAACCATTCATGTATTAGGCCTGTACAAATGTCCTCACAAATTTGTGCACAGTGGGATTAAATCATGGATGTATTTTAAGAATTAGGATTAAATGAGGAAAAAAGAGGGCAACATTTTAATCACAAAGTCTTGGCTAAAATATTGTCAGCAGCATCAATATTTCCTTTAAACCTGCAACATTTTTTGGTCAGTTTGGGGTGGTAGAAATAAGTTGTAAACCACATACAGCAAAGAGGATTTTAAGATAATTAGTAACTTATTAGCTTTTTATTATGTTTAACTTGTTAGCAACCAGTTGCCTAATATGCCCAGAAGACACTGAGCAACATAAGCAGTTTATCAGAATACAGCATTGAAAATCTGAATTAATTTTTTAACTACCTTGTCTAAGCCCTGCACCTGACTGTAGGGAAGTAGCTTAGGTTAGTAATGCACAGTAAAGTGAATGAAGGGAACTTGACTTTTAATGTGCTATTTGGCATTAAACAATACAAAATTAAGAGAAACATTTAAGGGACCCTAGCTAAAGAGAAGTAAAAATCTACCTGTGGGATAGATGGTGTTACAGTCCTTAATGATTCCAAGTTCTGGGTATATGGTAGCAATGTGCAGTACTGTACAGTCCCACAGAGCTTTCTTGGTGACGACAAACCGATTTAATGAGCTTTCAGTTTATGTGATGTGAGCTCTGCCTTCCTGGTCGATCAGCTGCCTTAATCTCCTCTGTGGAGAACAGTTGATAGTAAGGATAGGACTCTTGGCCTATAGTACACCGAACCGTGGTTAGGTAAAGATACTGCAGCTTTGAAAGACAAAATGGATTCTGCGAATATGAAGGAATAATGATCTGTTTTAGCTTTAGGGAAAGCTTGAGTCCTCCTTGCAGTGTCTGTACACTGATATGTGTGTAATATGATCCTAAAAACATCCTTAAGGAGGAAAAGTTCTTGCTGTTCTGCAGTTCTTTGAAAGCTGAAGAAATTGTTGTCACACTCTGCTCTCCAGGATTTACCATAAAGGCTTACTGATGTTTCAATCTGGTGAGCTCAGAGGCCATAGAAGGCACTCAGCTGTTTTGGTTTTGAAGTATTTTTGAAGACTATTTGGCCTTTTGAAAGAGTTGTGACTGTTAGACACTTTTAAACCTGGCACTACTTGGCACTCACATCTTCAATTCAGTTACATGTACTTCAGAGTACAAGCCTTTTTTATGGGATGTTTCTATTAGTTTAATCCTTCTTCTGGACAGGTGCTGTATATAAGAAAGGGTTTATTGAGAAATAAATCAGCTTGTGTTTTTACTAGTATAACAAGATTTACTGTAGCCATATTCTCTTTGTCGCCGTACCTCACTGGATTGCAGCAGACAATTTTGCCTGTCGCTGGCGATAAAAGATTTCATAGTTCATAGTAGCTTGCAGTGAGACATTTTGCCCACCTTCTCTTTTCCAAAATACTTCACATTCAGTTTTTAGTAAATGGATTACCTTTATAAAACTGGAGCCACAAATAATGTATTATTTGCATATTACATTTGATTGCAATTTCTGCGTTTACAAAGTAACAAGTTGGCCATGCTAGCGGCTCTGTGAGGCTGTACTCAGGTACTGCAGTGATTTAAACAAAAGACTCCAGTCAGAATGCTAACATGCTCACAATCACAATAATAACATGCTGATGTTTACTGTTGGTAGCTAGCCTTATTACTACTAAATAGTTGATCATTAGTTTTGCAAGTAAAAACGTAAAAGTATTGGACAAATTGAAATTTTAAACTGATGACAGGCAAAAAAAGTTAGGGAATAACTAAGCCATTTCACTTAAACCACACACCTCAATTTATGGTGCCTTTAGAGGAAGTCAGGGGATCATCAACATCAGCAGGATTCATGAGAATGAGAATTTGCCTCCCCATATTGTCTGCCTGTGCAACAGAGAGCACAGCTGTGTCTCTGCACTTCTTTGGATCAGGAAGTCATAATTCAGCCTTTGGAGTATGTAACTGTGTCACAAGTAGTATTGCCAGTAAATGAGCTCAGCCTGTGCTGTCAACACTAACTGGTGGTCCTGCTAAGAAAGGCTTTGTGACTTTGTCCCAGAGAGTTGTGCTCATGCTGTGTTCTACTGTCAGAAGCCATTTTTTCTCATTCGCTCTCTGTCTCCACCTCTTAGACTGAGTACATACGCAAAGAGAAAGTGTATCCCGAATGCATGCAGACAGGCTTGCCCATGAATCAGAGAAGATTAGATTGGTTCGGCTCACACACACACACCACACACTAGCTCTCAACTTCACCCTGTGTAAACTTTCCACTGCTACTCTGCTATTCCTGTTGTCATTCTAATTTCATCTGAGGAACCCTGCCAAGGCAATAATGAACTCAAGTCGTGTGTGTGTGTGTGTGTGTGTGTGTGTGTGTGTGTGTGTGTGTGTGTGTGTGTGGAAAGGTAAATGGAGGAAATGATGGGTGTTAAAGAGAGGAGCTGGCCAGGTTTATCCGTGTTGTTTGTGTGCTTTCTGTGTGTGAATATGTGCCGTGTATAACATTATGCTGGTTTTAAATTAACCAGTGCAGTGGGGTGTATCATCTAAGCCGCTGTAATGTGTCGACTCCTTCATTCAATTTGAGCAGTAATCTTAGAACTCCCCACTGGCCTGTCATCATCAGCCCCCTGCTACAAAGCTAGCTTAACTTAGCCAGAGACACACGGAGGCACAGAATTGCTAAACAGATTTCCTTTCTTTTTTTCTGGCTCAAGATTATACTTAAACAAATGGAGCCAGGCGAAATCTCCTCATTATATGGGTGTTATTGCCAAGATGGATCTTGTTTGCAGGAGCAGTTTGAGATGGTTGGCTCCGGCTGCTTTAGGCAATTAGAAAGAGGAAGGTTTATAAAGATAATCCTTTAGTTCCATGTATCTGAGGTCAAGAGATGATGGCCCTTGTGTTTGCCCTTTTGTCATAGCACCATGGACAGCTGCTTGCACTCACTCAAACTGTTTTCCTTTGAGACTTTAGTGTCAAGACCTTTCACCTAAATCAATCGATTTTCTTCATAGTACCACTTTCTCTTAAGACACCCATAAAAAGTAATCAAAATGTAACTAATGGCTTAATAAATTATTAATAACTAATTTACTGACGCTTTATAGATCCGTTATCCACCTTTAATGAGATACATTTTTTGTTTTTTCGGCCAGGTGTCTGTCATTAATAAACCATTAATACATGCTCATAAATAGCTATATAAAAATAATAAACGGATTATAACTTTTATCTGCAAAAGTCAGCTATGATTTTAAACCTTAAAAAAAGTAATTGATTTAAAGGGCTTTTACATTAATTCTTCAGTTGTAAATGTTAATGCAAATATCCCGCAGCTCTTTTTCCAGAAGGTCAGAAGTCAAACGGTGCATTGGAGCAGTCTTGCTGATTACTGCGGCAAAAGAAGTAAAAAGACTGCAAGAGAGATTTTGCAAAGGTTTCTTTAAAACATGGCTGAAAATGGTTCTCTAATGCATCAGCAAACACTTTATTAATAATAAAGCTATACATTAACTTATAAACCATTATAGAGGGTATTATATATTAATGCTTCTACTTAAGTACGTTGTATATGTGCATTTCTCCTCAAGGATAAACGTAACTAAGTACACCTTGTTACTGCAGCAGTTTTGTGTAGCCTATGCCACTTGGTGTATTTTGTGGTCAGTAACTGGACCCCCAACCGCTCCAGTCAAGCTGCTCAGTGGCCAGCAGGTCAGAGCGTGGCTGGTTGTACTGGGCAGCTTCAGGTGTAAAGAATCTGTAGAAGTGTATGAGCGAGAGGAGGGCATTCCTGCAAAATAGAGCCTGCTTCTCATAGCTTTAACTTTGCTTTGCGCTTTTTCATTTCTAAGCTGAACTTTTAACTAGTATGTAATGTCACATACACATTTCTTATCTAAAATGAACTTCTTTGAAAAAAGCAAGTTTAACTTTTACTGAGTTTTAAAAGTAGCCTATATTCCCCACTACTATCTTACTTTTTTTCCTTTACCGAGGAGGTATTTTTTGTCAAGATATCTCAAAAACGCATGAAATTATTTGCATGAAATTTGGAGGGCAGCTTGTGAGATTTGCCACAATTCTTTCAGCCTTACGAAACTTGCTGACACAGGTGCCTTGTTGCAAGTTACACGTAAGGATTGCAGAAATGTTTTACTTTGTAGAGAGATCAAGGCTTTGGATGTACATTTGGAAATTGACATCCAACAAAGGCAGCGTGAACCTCTACCAGTGACTGAGCGTTATTCCACCAGCTTTACGCTTTCATCTCAGGATGGTGACGACCCCCTGTCCACACCACCAGCACCTTCTCCCATACTCCCGGTAAAGTGATATCACACGGTGTAAAGCTCACACTGTTGCTCCCACCGCTGCTCTTCCTACCCCGCCCCACCGGGACCGGCGGCAGCGGGTGCCAAACCGCCCCCCGGGAGCCGCGCTGAGGACGCAGCCATGCCCAGCGATGACACTCAGCAGCCGGACTGCCGCCTCGTCTCATCCCTCTCCAGCGCTGCACAGAGGACGAGGATGCCATGAGATTTCCCACAGGCCCTCACTTGCACCTGTCTGTAAGTGAACCGGTGGGAAGGAGGGGATAACGGACGGCGGATAATGACGTGATGGTTCCGGTTGTAGAACGAGCGCAAGGGGGCTCCGAGCGTCTTTATTGACCGGTACCGGAGAGGATATTGTGTGTGGAACCGTTTACGATACTGGACCGACCGCACTTGTAGAAAAAAAATAAGAAACGGTCTCTCAAACAGGTTGCTGAGATTTCTTTCAATCTGAAAGGTAAGGCTTTACAATCATCCGCGCGCCACTTAACGGCTCTGCGTATCAATGTATCCGCTTAATTAGGTAGAAATTAGGCTTATCGGTGATCTAACAATTGATAAATTGACCTCTAGTCGCTTTTTCAGTTAAAACAGTAGCTATGTTTATATCAGTAAAGTATTCATTCACGTTGTTATCTTGGTAAGAGGCCACACATAGCTAGTTTAACATTACTTACAATGATGTGTATCCTGAAGTAGTAACATAATCTGGACAGGTGAGTAAATCGATTTAAAGTGCATTCATCTTCCATCTTCTTCCTGTTTATGACAACTCAATACACAGTAGGCTGTTTGCATGATACTAAAAGAGAAACAGAAAGAAAAGGTATCATATGCAACATTAATTTCTAGAGTTTTCTGGGCATTAATGACCATACAATATGTACTTTATCCTGCACGATTATGGCCACTTTAATACAGATTTGATATAACATGATATATATTTTCTTTATGTTAGATTTAATACATGCTACAACATATATGGTGTACTTAACTACAATATGTAATAACCTATGAGCACTGACTGAAAGTGAATGTGAGATTGAGGCGGTGGATAAATGCAGCAGTGATAAATGATATGAGAGAGATTTAATGAATGAAATTATTACGTGAATGAAGACGGAGCCATCCGACCCCCGTGGAAACAAACAGTTACTACCTGCAGTGTTGACCACTTCACTGCTGTGGTCCCAGGCGTCTCCTGGCATCACTTATAACTGATGTCATGTCTTTTTATTGCTTTCCCAGGGGGCTTTGCAGCACAGTCAACGATGCTACCCCCCCAGATTGTGACTTCCACAGGTAAGGGGTGTGTTTGCTTATTTGCATTGTCTCTCCATATACACACACTGTTTGCCAGACCTGTGCTCTGCACCTCAGGGATCTTGACCTGGGCGAACTGTGTAGCTGAAAGTGTTCACTTGTGTTTCAGCTCTTCATATCTTCAACTGGGATCTCTACAGCTCATTTAGATTACAGTGGTTTCTCTCTTTTGGCTTTATCTGCACTGAATTTAACCCTCCACAAATCCAGTTTCTAATGTTTTCGACCATAAATGATCCAAAATAAAGCAGCAACACACCAAAACACAAACAGAGACCAGAGTGAGTATGTGCGTTGTCAGTCATATGGAGGAAAAAAAAACAGATGACTGAATTCCGTTTTAGACTATTTGAAAAATGAAATAATCCACTTTACCTCCACCTTTTTTTCTCCCACTCCTTGCTGTCTTTGTTCCCTCCTGCTCTAGCAGTGGGTGTCTCTGTCCTAGATGTGGATGTGTTCCTCTCCTCACACGCTGAGATGAGTGCTTTCAGAGGCAGACGAGGCAGAAAAGTCTCGATTTTACTACCTGGCTAAATTGCCCTGTGATGGAAAAATATTGTTAAAGGAATGATAGTTTAATAATTAAAGCCCCAGGGCTTTAAAATTGCAGGGACTCGCTGTGATTTCCAGCACAAAGTTAGAGGCCACCTCAACGAAATATTCATATCATTATTTAAGAATGGATATGTAAAGGGACCGCTCAGGTACTGCCACCCTCTCGCTCCATCTCGCTCTCCCTCACTCTGTGTAGGCTCTCTATTTCCCATCTGTAAACCCATCTCCCAGCTTCTGTTTCTTTCCTTTGAAATGGATTAAAATGCATCCACATAATGACTCTCTGTCTCTAGCTAATGTCTTCTAGGAGCTTAAAATGAGTTTCAGTTTTCAAAATGACTTTTTAAATACCTATAATATACTGCCGTTATTTATTTTCTATTTATCTGCAATGACAGGATAATGAGACTTAAAAAAATGTATTGATTATGGCACTAAGCCAGAGTGATTTCCAGGAGATGTTCTAAAGGATATATAAAATAAAAAAGAATGTAATGGGAATAAAAACAGGCTGCAAGGATTACTTGTTTAACTGATTGACAGAAAATTAATCGAGAATGTGGATGGGGAAACATCAATCAAACTACCTTAAAAATAACAGGTTGTGCTGCTGCCAATGGCTGTCAAAGAGGTCATTTGGCATGCAGATGAGACACTTATTACACAGTGTGCCATTGGTTAGGCTACCCTAAGGTTGCTGACCCCTGCTTCAGGAAGTCAATGCTCCTGGCTAAGAAATAGTTCATAACCTAACCCCACATTAAACCACAATGTGTCCTTTTTACTTTTCTCTTCGCATTTTGTACGGATCAAAAGAATGACATATGACGTCTGAATTAGTGAGCTTTAGAAGTGCAGTAAGTGGTGATTTAGCGTTCAACAGAGCCAGGCTTGTTCTTTCCCCTTGCTTCCAGTCTTTATGCTAAGCTAAGCTAACCAAGTGCTGGCTCCAGCTATATATTGATTGGATAGATGTAAGAGGGATATCAATCTTCTCATCAAACTCGCAAGAAGAAAGCAAATAAGAATTTCCCAGAAATGCCGAACTATTCCTTTAACTTGTAGATAAAAGTTTTTTTTTGTAATTACATTTTCCTTTCAAAGCTTCTCTATTTTTCCTGGTTCACTCAGGCATCACATGGGAGAAAAAAGCTCTTAATTTCAAAACACAAAATCATCACCACATCATCCAACGTGAATCTTCAGAGGGAAGCTTTTTCCCTCTCCAACTTTCGATTAGGGATATGTTTGGTGATGGATGAGTGTGTGCTGAATGTGAGTGTGTGTGTGTGTGTGTGTGTGTGTGTGTATGAGCTGGTTGTTCACCCACGCACGTGTTTCTGTGCTTTTTGCATTTAGCTGACTGCTAGGATCGTTTCAGTTCCCACAGAGAAAACAAATTAAAATATGACACCTCTCTCAGCTGCCTCTCATCTCCTGCTTTTCACTGTCGAGAGACGACAGAACTGCTAAGTATAGTTCTGCAAGTGGAGTGTGAAACCTCTCCACCTCTCTCAACATCAATTCCAACATTATGAAGGTCGAAACTAGATGATGTTGTGGTAGCTTGAACAAAGGTATAATCATCCCCAATCAACTGATTCTGAGCATGTTCTGTGTATGGAAGAGAGAGGGGAAGGTCGAGAAAAAAAGCACTCTTCTTGATCTGTATGGTATGTTTGGGTGACATAGTTAGAATCAAAATCACAATATCAATAAGAATACTTTCTATTTGTGATCAAAAAATCACAAGAAGCTGTCTAAAATGAATGTTCAGTGCAATGAACTGTGTTTCAATGCTGTTATCACTCGTGAAACAAAACCTTCAGTCATTCTTTTGGTTAAATGAGTTGCGAAGCAGCAGGAGCCACTGGTTTTAGAAGTCCTTTTTTTAATCACTTTGCAGTATATTCTCATTTCAAAGTTTTTTTTCCAGTGATATCCATAATGTTCCTCAAGATGGATACACAAGAGTCTCCTGCATAATACTGCAGGTTTATGTTATGGCCACGAATTTTAAATTATTTCCAAGAAGACCAATTTCGTCCGTCAGTTTGGCATGGCAAATAGCTCTAAATATTATGATTAAGGGATGCTACTATTGATTTATCTGTTAATTATTCAGACACATTCAGATTGCTTCTTCCAAACAGTACAAACCTTTAAGGTATTCAATTTACGACTATCATTCACGACAAAGAACAGCATCAAAGACTTACATTTGAGAAGCTGGAACCAGAGAATATTCAGCATTTCGAACAAAAACACAGTGATTAAAATATAACGATGAATTGATTATCAAGGTATTTTCCAATTTTCTGTTGATTAATCGACTAATCATTTCAGCTCTACTGTGATACCCATTAGCTTCAGCTAGCATTGCTATGGAGAAGACTGATGACATCTCATGTGCATATATTCCTTGGAAGTGCACCAACTGCAGATCACCTAACACTGGCAGGACTTTTACTTCTGGAACAGTGGATGCCAACTAACCACCCACTGAGCCTCTCTCACACATACATACACACACACACACACACACACACACACACACACACACACACACACACACACACACACACACACACAGAGACATATACACACACACTGAGCACTGTGCTTCAGTAAAAATCCCTGCAAATCTCAGGGATACACATTTCCTTTAGCCTTTCTCTTGTACGGTGAAGAACTGGATCCTTTACTCACTGTCACTAAAGCTCCTTTGACAGACGCACACGGTCTAACCGGAGTCTACTGGTCACCTGGGAGTCGTACTGTACACACAAATCAGATGCCTGTTGGCTCCTCTGAGACTTGTCTCATCCTCCTTCATCCCTGTCACTTTTTCAATTCAGCAACTGACGGGGATTAATGGCAGATCCTCTAACTTCTTTCAGGCCACAGGGTTGTTTTGTGATCTAAGGGGTTGTGTTAATGTGTGGGTTTGCTTGGATTTGTGTTTGCATGCGTTTCCTAGTTGAATCTGACAGCTGTGAACCTTCTGAGAGTCGTATATGAACTGCACTGGTTAAGATACTCTGACACTGTTAGAGTTGAGTCTCCCAACCTCTGTCACTTGGCGTCATTGTCTCTCCAGGCTGTTGGAAACTCTCCAATCTGAGGCTTTACTTCAATGCTCCCTTTCTAGCATAATTTGGTTGCATGTTAGTCAAAATCATTTATTTTTTGTCCTAGAAAGATTCCTTTGCTTTGTCCGTGTTGAAATACGTCATTGTTTTCTGCATAAATGTGTTATAGTAGCATCAGCAGTCTCGTCATGCCATGAAAAGCCAAGGGAATTGAAAGGATAGACCAGGAGGCGAATGATGTACAGGCGGGGTGAAAGAGGAGGAATTGGCTGAAAGAGTGAATAGAAGATTAGGAGAGTAAAGGAGAGATGAGATGCAAAAGGAGGACTGAAGAGACATAAGGTAGTGAGCAAGAGGGGAGGGATAGAGAGATGGAGAAATGGGGAGCAAGAGAGACTTCACATCGCTTTTAACGACATTATCGTGGCCCGTGGTGTATATAATTTAGTACGATGACGCAATGGAAGATACTGCACAGAGTGAGCTGTCTGGGAGCGAGGCTCATATGCTCATTTCAACACACACCCATACACACATGTACACACCCATACGCACATGCACACACGCACACACACACATTACCCCCTGTGATTGTGTTATATTTGTCAGAGATTCATGTGCGTTCAGTGTTAAATGTTAAGATTTATGATCCTAACCCTATCTAATTACAATTTTAAGGGGTACACCCCACTAACCTTGCATTTTCAGACAGGAAAAAAAAGCAAAAGCGGCACACAAAGAAGAAACCTCTGGCTGAATTTGACTTTAATCAACGTGGGGAACGTGGCTCTACAGTCAGGCAGCAGACCAAACCACTCAAGCTTAAACTAGCATTTGTTTGAACCTTCTGGCTGACATTTTCCAGTTACGTCAATACAGCAAGTGCCAGAATGTTTAAACGATTTGATTAGGCAATAAGACTAAAATTCACTGCAAATTACAGCCTTGGGAGCCTCATGGCTTTTAGAAAATTACATTGATACACCAGTAATGAGAAAGAAGCGCCTCGTTTTTTTTAATCAATTTAATTGGGATAATTAAATGTTGTTCTTCGGTTGAGAAATATGTGGATGTTTTAATTAATCAACTTCGTCATCTGGTGTTGTAATTACTATAATGGCAGTTCTTAAAATGAACAATTCTGCCTGAACTCAACCATATAAATTGGTCTAAATGAATGTCAAACATGTAATTTATATACTGATATAAAAAGTAATCCTATCTTAGTGCATTCATTGGATTGTGTGTTTATTTGGTGGTATTCTAATCTGAATGCCAGTAAAAACAAATCAAGGCATCCACACATATATTCAATCACACAGCTGATTTATTACTTTCTGTCAGATAGACCTGTTTATAAGGTCTATTTGAGGCCAGACTGTACTTTGCTATTTGCTGTGTGCAGTGGAGATAATTATGTGTGCAGTCTCTTGATTTCTTTTCATTCACACAATTACTGCTCCTGTGTCCTGTGTGCCAATCACAGCTATTTGTTTAAGAGTATCTACCTGCAATGCAGAGCAAACGCTGAAAGAATTTTGAAATCCCAATCACTTTGCTGTAATTGGGCAGTGCGTTCTTGTGCATGCATCTATATCTTTTCTTGACTTTTGAGTATCTAACCTATGTCTGTCAGATATCTTATGTCTCTTATGTTCTAACTAGTTCTCATCAAAACATTAAGTTGCATACGTTTTGAGTTTTGTAGTAAATACATCTTTGCTGTGTTTAATTGCTATATATCAGTATTCAAATTAAGGAGATTGCGTGATGATAATGATCCATGCAATCAGTAATCAGTCATAGTCGACCACTAATGACAGGAGATGCACATATGAATCAGGTTTAGTATGCTGAAACAGTGCTGCACATATGCATAAAACGTACTGGCCATATGGCAAGTGTGCACAGTAGGTGCTGCTGCATTCAGCATGCTAATCCATCTAGTGTCTGTTTGTCATCCAAAGTAGTCCGTTGGAATTCATCCACACTTTGCAATTGTTGCTTTTAAGACTTTTGTCTAACTATGTATAATTGATGTCTATATTCATGGATCTT
Organism: Sander lucioperca; assembly: GCF_008315115.2. NCBI lineage: Eukaryota > Metazoa > Chordata > Actinopteri > Perciformes > Percidae > Sander > Sander lucioperca. The sequence goes on along the minus strand of NC_050190.1, from coordinate 21,924,219 downwards.
ATTGCAAGCCCAGATTCCATGCATTATGAAACAGTGGATGTGATAGATACTCTAGTGCTGAAACAACTAGTTAATTAATCTGACATGTTTGATACTAAATTAAAGGCAAGGTTGAAGTGCTAGCAAGATTTGAAAGTAGCATCTCCTCGGGGCTCCGTCTAACCTCTCCCCCCTACCCTCGGCGCTTTTTCAGAGCACGTAAATTATTTATTGCTGTCGGGGATTAAAGACCATTTCAAACAATATATAAAAAAAGTGTATATTGGAAATAGCTACCAACCGTGCCTTTTAATAAGCTAATTCCAGTTTCTTCAATGTGAGGATTTGCTGCTTTTCTCCATCTCATATCATTGTAAATTGAATACTACTTGAATACTTTTTTTTTATTGATCAAACTACAAAAGCAGTTTGAAATACATCACTTATCTGGTAACTTGTAACAGTATCCAGTCTTTTTTTTTTGGCATCTTATAGGTTAAACAATTAGCTATTTTTATACGACGAAATAAAAAGAAAAGCAAAACCAAACCAAACAAAATAAAATACAGTATCTGTATTTGACAGAAGCCTCTTTCTCTTCCCGCAGGGGTTCCAGTGAGAGGAGGTTTTGAGATTAACACTCCATAGGCCGGTCATGGTTTCCTACCTTCACACACTCCTCCATCTCTGCATCTCTCGCTGTCTTCTAATGTAAGTGTCCATCTCTTCTATTAATGCTCAGATGTTACTGCTTTGTCAATGGGTAAAATTACTTTTCCACTTAGCGAATAACAACGGAAAACAAGCTCCTGTTAGCCACAGGAGGGTGACAAACAGTTCAATATTTTAGGAAGTGTACCCGGTTGTTGATCAGCAAAAATGGTCGATTAACAACCCATTTAAACAGTTGTGTATAAATGATACATGAAAAGTAGTGAGCTTTAGAGGTGTTGGTAGACATATTTTTGAACTAGGCTGGCTGTTTCCCCCTCGGTTTAGTCTGTCTGCAAAGCTATGCCTATTGCCTATTGGCTCAAGCTCCACAGTCATGCTGCATTCATTCTTCTTTGGGAGATTTTTGAGCAATGTGTAAAACAGTTCTGTCCATCATTTAACATCTTGGGATAACATGGTCAATGTTATCCCGCAGGTTTTACTATGTCCATTATCCATTAAAGGTCCAGTGTGTAACGTTTTTAGTTGTTCATTATCAAAATCTGTGTTGCCCGTTCACAAACTTGTCCTTTTTCATGAATATTTACCACCACCATCAATTCCAAGTATTCCTTTTGGCTTGAAGTTTTACATTTGCATTTGCATGAACTGGGGTAGACGCGCCACATTCATGCGCCATCTTGAAATACATTAGCCGGTAAGGGACATACAGGACATACTGCTCCGCCTTTCGTGTTTTCCCTGTCACATGATAAACTCATAGGTGCTGTTAATGCTGCTAATGGGTATCGTAGCTTCCCGGCACCGGCAAGTTTGAAGAAGAAAACGTGGAGATACGTATTCAAAATCCAAATTTCAGGAACAGGAGTCTTCTTCTTCGCCCAGAAAAAGAAAACGGATATTGAAAAGAGTAAGAGACCCGCTTTTTGAAGCGTGAAGGCTACCGTAGCTGTAATACGTACTTTGAACTGCGTGGCGAGAGAGAGTTGATTGAGATATATGATCTCAACGCTAGATCGGAGAAATTCCTACACCTTTTAATAAATCATATCTTATACTGCCATCATAAAAACACCAAATTAGAGATGAGTGGTGTAGAGTTTTACAGACTTGAATAATCTATGTCAATGAGTACTAAAGCTGTTCTGCATGTTCATGGTGTTATTTTTTCTCCTTTCATTTATCGTCCATCTGTGTCTGTGAGGCCTGAAACATCCCCAGCTGTCTGATAACAGCTGCATGATAACCAACTACTTACAACATGTTTCATCAGTTACATCATGGTGTCACATGAATATACTAATTCAGCCTACATTGGTTATCTTTTCAGGCATTATAGAAACCTTTGTTGGACGTAAGTATGCTGAATATGTTGCAGTTAATTTGAGTTTAATCTCTACCGGCGCTAGCGGAATCCAGATGTCTAATAAGCTCATTCACGTTCTCTTTTTTATCCCTTCACTTTTCTGCTCGGTCTTCAAACTTCCATCTCTTTCTCTTGCTTTCATCTCCCTCTGACTCCCTCTGAAGGGTTTGATGGAGAGCTGGTCGAATGTCAGCAGGAACTATTGTTATATCCGGAGGAATTCTCGCCGGAGTGATACTGCTGTGCATTGTAGCAGTGCTCTGTTACTGTAGACTCCAGGTATCACTGTGTCACTCTGTGTGCATGAATGGGAATGTGCTTCAGTCATTTGAAAGAAAAGGGGAAAAAAAATGTTTTCAATATAAACTTTTATCTAGATCAGTCGTTCTCAACCTTGGGGGTCGGGACCCCCAAGGGGGTCGTGAGATCATTTCTGGAGGTTGCCAGATGGTTGGGGAGAAAAAAATTAAATAACATATTCTAGACTGGGGAATGGTTTTAACATTACTGTGTGAGTTTGGTACATTTCATGTGTTGTATTCAGAGCTTCAGTTGTAAATCAGGAGGTCCTGGAACACAGAAAGGGGTCTGAAGGCGGGTCACAGGGAGAGAAAAAGTTACAAACGCATCATTAATACAGAGCCTGGAACACATTGGACAAGGCTGGGTACTAGCTGCTAAAACTAAGACTAAACTAAACTGTCATTAAAGCAAAGCATTGTTTGTTTACATGTATTAATCAGAGCATTCACAAAAATCACTCAAAGCAGCAGGGGGAGTCGTGTAGAAACAGCTGTTTGCAGCTCTCGTGGTCAAAGGGGAGGGTGGGGGGTCGCGAACACACACCTCATTATTCTGGGGGGGTCGCAACTCAAAAAGGTTGAGAACCACTGATCTAGATGACCTATAAAAGAAAATTGAGCTCAGCGATATGTGAATGTCCTATGAAATTTGTTGTAGTTTGGAAGCAGAGTTGGAATTTCTGGCACAACTTCAACTACTTCCTTGTTTACCCTCTGCAGTATTACTGCTGTAAGAAGAATGATTCAGAGGTGGACATGGGCTCCATGGTGGGAGCGGACCCTCTCTCTCACTTTCCCTGCAATGCCTGCGACGCCCTCGCCATGGACGGCGCGGCTATCACACCCGTCTCTCTGGATCAGCTGGACGCGGGTTCTCACCACAACCACTGCCCCACCTGTTCACCGTACTCCCTCCGCTCTGGACTCACAGACGACATGCGCAACGGAGGGGCGCGGCTGGGCTTCCACACCTACTACGAAAACCCGTCTGTCTCTCTCCCGCTGTCTGCCCACCCGCAGGGCTCCTCCCCTCTGAGTTACTGCAGTCACACGGACATGTTTCCTCCCCCACCACGCCCCTACAGCACCCAGGTCTGAACTCTGCTGCACCATAAAGACACACACTAACATATATAGAAAACCTTTCAGACATACTAACACACACCTGACAACTAACACATGCCCTGTTGTTTGGGACTACATTCAGGTGATAGATTTTGATACTGCACAATTACACACATGCCCACATTACTGTACAAGCTCACTTCTGCCACACATTCCAGACTCATTCATCATGGGGGTGACCCATAAACTGAGCCCACTGACAGAGCCTCTGTGTGAGCAACACATCCTCGGACCAAACCATGGAGGGCTCCAGGCAGCAGCATAAACCAGTGTTAGATCTGCAGGGAAGTGGTAAATATTATAACTCTAGTATAACCTTATTTTGTTTAACATGAGGCCAAGTCACATGCATGAAATGTGACTAAATTTAGGTGTGAACGCACCTCGATTGATGCATCATTCAAGCCACTTTTGCAGGTTGTCAGGTACACGTGGCCATGCTTGTAATATAGCGTGAACACAAAAGGGTCCCCAGGCACACTGAAAGACAGTCAATTTTGTTGTGTAAGTGAAAGGGATGCAAATTTGAAGCAATTCTAATAAGCCACATTAATGACTTATGATTATCCATGAACCATTAAAAGCTTATGAAATACACATTGCATCCCCCTCTCCCCCCCCCAAAAAAAGCTACATTTAAAGAGCCAATGTGCACTTTTTTGCACCATATGGTTGGAGCCATAAATTAAATAAATAACTTCCTAAATAATTTCCTCTGACGTTTTCTGGATGTAACTATGTAATTGTGTACTAATCACAGGAAACATTCATTCATTTTATTGAATGAAAAACCAGGCCAGGTAATAATTAATTGACTATTCATTTATTATTGGCAACTTTATTTTCCATACGCATGTTGAATTTTATGTTGCCTACTTACATTTTTTGCATGTTCAGCTGATCTGCTAAAAAAAACTCTGTTACGCTAGTAAGTAATTAAAGTAAGTGAACTAGTGTAAATAGTTTAACTAAATACAGTCACTGTTTTCCCTAATACTAGTACAAAATTACATGGATCTTTAAGAAAAGATAGTGGGGAAGTATTAGGAAAATATTATTATGGACCCTTATTATTATTGCTCCTGCTCCAATTGCTGTTATTCACTAATGACACTACCAAAATTATGAAGTTACAGAACCTCAATTAGATTAGTTGTTGTAGTACCAATGTGTAGGATTTAGTGGCATCTAGCGGTGAGGTTGCAGATTGCAACCAACTGAATATCCCTCACCCCTCACCCCTCCCTTTCCAAGCATGTAGTAGAATAGCTACGGTGGCCTTCAGGTAATGTAAACCTGGAAAGGCCCTCTCTAGAGACAGTGTTTGGTTTGTCCGTTCTGGGCTACTGTAGAAACACAACGGTGAAACATGGCGGGCTCCGTGGAAGAGGACTCGCTCTCTACAGTATGTAGATATGAAAGGATAATTCTAACGAAAACACAATGATTCTTAATTTCAGGTAATTATACTGTGATAATCAAGAACAGTGTCGGCGGATTCCTCTTCATACAGCATCACAGCATTACTATTTAAGGCCCCACAATACTCTCATAAAAAACATAATTAGGAATATTGTATTCCTTTTCTGTCAATAGATCGCCCTAAATCGTACACACTGGTCCTTTTAAAAACAAAGTTCAGCCCATTCTCTGTCAAAAGGCCAAAGCCTACAAATATCTATCAAGTAAAAACAGAATAATCTACCCTGTTCTCCTGACCACAAACTGACGTTTCAATCATTGATTGATTGTTGACAAACTTCCTAAACACTGATGGATAATTTGTCTTTGTAAAACACCTTAGATAAAAAACAATTAAGTCCATAGCCAAGGTGGCTTAGTTGAAATAGCCACGGAAATCCTCTTCTCTGCCTGTATGGCCGGGAACATTTCTGTTTTTTTGTTTAGCTCCAGCCATAGTTTTAAAGTGCTCATATTATGCTTTTTGGCTTTTCCCCTTTCCTTTATTGTGTTGTATATCTTTTTTGTGCACATTATAGGTTTACAAAGTGAAAAAGCCCAAAGTCCACCCCAAAGGGACTTACTATCTCCAACAGAAAACACTGTTCACAAACTGCTCCAAACTGCTCTATTGTAGTCCAGCCATTACTTCTGTGATGAATGTGTGCCACTTTGTAACACACGTTATAATGCTCGCCTAGCTGCTAGCATGGCACGCCCTCATACTCTGCTTCTGACTGGGTAGTAGTCCTTAACTAGCTGCTGTGCATGTGCGACTCCCAACAAAGATGGAACAGAATTGAGATGTCTCACTCTGTAGCTAAAACAGAGAGCTCAACACACAGGGTGAAAAGAGGAGCTGCAACAATGTGTAGTACAACAAAAATATGGTGTTTTTTGAAAATTAAAACATGTAAACCTATTCTGATATAACCTCTAAATACAATTATGAACCTGAAAATGAGCATAATATGAGCACTTTCAAATAAATGAGAGCTGGGAGGTGATGTGGAGAATTATTGTGATGGCAGGTGTTCGCTGCAGAGTGTTGTAGCTTCTATCCAGTCTGACTATATGTGGTTACATGATCTCTGAGTCTGAAAAGGACCACCTCCTCATTATGCCGTTTTGCACTGCAGTTTCTGGTTTCTGTTATTCTCTCCTGCATTGTTCCCCCTCTCTCCCTGTGCTGGTGTTAAATGAAAAGGGTCAATGCTAGCCTGAGAAACCCCCTCCCCCCAGCCCCACCCCCCAGCTTACTATACATGAGGGCTAACAGTTTTTCTATTAGGTGTTGTTGTTTGCCATCTACAGAAACTCCTAATGGAGCTTAAGTGTTTTTCTCCAGAGGAAAATAACATGAAGAGTGAAAGAGAAGCTACAAGTTTTAAGTGTTTCTGTGCATCTTGCAATTAATTGAAGGAGTCTAGTTTTAGTCTGCAAGAAACAAAAGTATGCTAGAAAAGTATGAATTTAGTTAGCTTGTGTTTTCACTTCTGGTTAATTGTAATGAAACTAGACCATGGAGGTTGATTCTGCAGTGTCTTTCATATAAGTCGATGTATTTAACTTTTTCATGTATGGATGAAAAGAAAGAAATCATGGCAAGATTTTAGAGGTGTTGTAGGCGGAAAGGAGATCCTAGGATCATGTACCGTACTTGAAGTTGATCTTGAAGCTTAAGTTTTGTATCTTTTAAGCCATTATATCTGCTATACAGTACAGTAACAAGATGTAGTGCTATTCCACAGTATATGCCTGAATCTATATATTTTTAAGGAGTGTTGTAGTTTTTGTGTGGGATGTCAGGGTTTAAGCGTGTTTTGGTGAGTTTGTACCAAATGTGAGTTGTTCATACTCTTCAGTAATTCGTTCTTGATTTTTCTCTGTATTTCTGCTAGTTATAATACAGCAGAGGAATACAACGAGAAGAGAATGGAAATGTACATTTGGAACATAAAATTCATTTTGAAATTGTCCTTAAATCTAGCTAAAATAAAAAAGTAAAAGATACAGTGATATTTAGCATAACAGATTTAATATTAATTAAAAGACATAGTATAGATGTATTTTCTCACACCACATTGTTTCCACTGAGCTTTATTATCACATCTCCTAACTTTCCTCAACTCACATCCCCTTGTTATTCAGAAGTATGTGCTAAATAATATACGTAAAATTACTTTTTTTTCACTCAGCATTGGTGTTCACTGCCACATAGCCAATATACTCACTCAACAAATGTGGTCCCCATAGTTTGATGAAAGGGGTTTAGTTTTTGTGATTAGTTTGTTGCACCACAAAGAGCACCATTGTGGTATCAGAACTGAACTGTTCTTTTTAGGTTCCGTTTTTCTTTTTCTGACTGTTGAAAATTGTATTTTTCAGATTTTTCTGTATGAAGCTAGAATAAGTTTTGGTATACTCTGATACAATGCGTAAATCCACCACGTTTCACAAAATGTTGCTTTTTTTGAGGTGAAATAAATGTTTATATCTGCCTGGACTTTTTTTTTTTTTTGGTCTGCCACATTGACTCAGACAGTAAATGCACAGGATGTTGAAATCACAGTTTCGGGTTTTGGAAATTAAAAGTGGAAGGGACACAAATGAAAAATTAAAAGATAGAAGTGAAAAATAGCTACGTGTTGAAGCTCAAAGAAGGGGAAGTGAAACTGATCTGTCATCAGGGAAATTAAGATAAAAAAAAATGAAGGGAGAAATGAAGAGAAACTGCACCTGAGATTAGGAAGCAAGACTGAGAATATGTGGGGGTGGGGGTGGGGGGGTGGTGTCAGTTACGGGCGGGGGTTCTGAATCCTCTTGTTATTCTGCATTCATGCTTCCATCACTTTACCTGCTGGACCCGTTTGCTCTCCTGTCAGGTTGCTCAGCCCATAATAATAACAGGCCGTCGGGCTTGTGTCACGCCAACACCCCGGGGTGAAATATCACAAATACCACACCATTTACTTCATCCTGATACATCAGCAGTGTTTAGCTGGCAGTCTGGCAGCTTCACACAGCATCTGTGACAACTAGTATGAGTGTGAACAACAGGAACAGAGGAAAAATGGATTTTAATTAAAGTGTATGACAAAAAAGGTAATGTGAGAGCTCATTGTCACCAAATAAATCAGAATCATGCAGGTGACGTGATTTATTTGAGAGGTGGGCATCATAAGCTGGTGCTGTGTGTGTGTGAGAGAGAGAAGACAGGTGAGCACTGTTAGTGGGTGTGTCTATGGCTGTTGTGCGCACACACACACGCACAAGCACACACACACACACACACACACACACACACACACACACACACACACACACACACACACACACACACACACACACACACACACACTCTCAGGTCTTATATAAACCCTGCTAAACCTGTTACTGCACATAACCTGTAACACACACTCCTTCACCTGACACTGTGTAAGTGGCTCTGGCTGCTACATATGAGGTTGTTAGTGTGTTTAAAGTGTAGCTACACTTTACCTGCGGGAGTATCTCTATCTCTGTTATTCACCTTTGGACCGTAAAAGTTTATTTGTGCGGGACGACTTGGACTTTATCCTGATTATTTCCTGTTCATGCTCGTACGCTGGATTGACTTCTCGCCTGCATCATTCCAAGGAAAAACAAGACTGCTTCATCTTTTTGAAGTACTTTACATCTCTGATTCATTCAGGAGATACTATCATTCCGACCTGACAAAGTGTCCAACGCTCCTGGTGGATTTTCTCTAAATTGGAGTTGGAAGTGTTACCTACAAAGTTTGTATTTGTTTGTGTGAGTGTTAGCAGCTCCTGGGGCGGCTGCATATTAGGGGCAAGATGATGGAAGATGTATCCATGATGATGGCGTATGATGCCCATGTTATGGACCAGATGAGCGAAGAGGAGATCCTGGCCTGTCTGGTGGAAGAAATAGGACCTACATTTACAGTAAGACTCACTTTTAGATCGCCACGACTAATATCAACAGCTGAACCACAATGATAGACTAACCATTAATAAAACCATTACATGGCTCTAGTAATACTGTAGTAACGTTACTGTATTCTAAAATTAAATCGTGGATTTGCCTGAATACACAAAAAATAACTAAATTTGTCTTTCATATTAATGCAATCCACCTACAAACTTGCAGATACAAAGCTTTTTTTTTTTGCATGTTAACTTATAAAGTATCGATAAAGTCACTATGAGAGTTAGACTGATCCAACAAAAAAAAAAAACCTCTGTGTATAATTCTTCCTACAGATACAATCCAGACCACACACTGTAACACAAAACACATTCCTCTGCATGACAGATATGGGATTCCAGATAGAAGGAAATTAATTCTGATCCTTTTAGATATTTGAGATATGGAAATTGTCAATTCAGGCTTCAAATAAATCCTCCCCTTCACTATTATTCATTTATGTTTCCTAAATGATCTGTTAAATGATCCCCCATGTGCTCAGCTCTGTCTTATCTACTTATCCCTATCTTGATCTCTTTTCGGGGGCCTGTTCTTGATTTGTCGCGCTCATAAAGCATCCGGCACCAGATCTGTTTGGAGGAGATAGCTTTCTTCAGCTCAGTCAAATGTGACATTACTGTATCACATTATCCTTGACTCTCTCTTTCCCCTCAGGTCCCAACAAACAAATCTGAACTGAGGGAAAGCCGGCTTCAAATAATGGATGAAGAAATATACATGGTCAGAAATCCTTCAGAAACAGATACATTTAAGTCACTCTACTGATCAACAAGCCTGTCTTTCAACCTTTAACTTGATCCCTGATAGATATGTCTGTGTTTTTGCAGAATGAGAACCGTCGACTGCAGCAGGCCAGTCTCCGTCTGGAGCAGGAGAACGACAGCCTTGCCCACAGACTGATCACCAGCAAGGTGGCCCTGAGGAATGCTCTGGACAAGGTACGGTTAGCTACAGGACTGACCTTCAGAAAAGGGATAAAACGGTTTATTTCAAAAATGCATAGTCACCTCCCAAAGGTTATCACTTAGCCTCTTGGGAGACGGCCAAACTCTAACCTTAATAAAAACTTTTTTTAGCATTAGAGTAGCAACTCAGTCTGCAGTTGTACATGAGCTCAAAATGTCAACTAGTCTCCAATAAACAGGCCAGCTGTACTATGCATGCTGTCATTTTATCTAAACCATACACTATGATTTAAGTTTATTTTTTTTCATGAAATGGCATGACAAAACCCTGAAATATTCTGGTGTAAAGATGATCAGATGGTGAAATGGTTGTTTCATTTTCATGTGTTTAAGTTTTTTAACTTTGTCACAAAAGCCTAGAGAAAAAAAAGGCAAGATGGACTAAAATATGTATTCATATTACACAATGATGTTAATTTCAACTGAGAGTATTTGCTGCTGACCAGAATAATGTGTGTTTGCAGGTGGAGGACAGAGTGGATGAACTCACCAAAGAGCTTTTTCAGACCAGACATCGACTGCAGGCTACAGAAGAGGAGAAGAGAGGGAAAGAGGAGGAAGCTGCAGTGGTACGATTCTTTACCTCACGGTCATTTTGGTTTGGATGTAATTGTTGACATGCATGAGTAAAGAATTTGTCTCTTCTTACAGTCGAAGGAAGTGTTTCGGAGAGAGTTGGAGAAGGCCGAGCAGGAAGTCAGAAGATCGTCGGGTATCATTGTGGACTACAAACAGGTAGAGAGGAGGAGGATGATGATGATGATGATGATGATGAATGATTGGAATCAATAAAATGAGACTGTTTGGAATTGGGAAATACTGTCTACTACATTACAGGAGCTATTAATAAAGAATGCAGTGTGCTGCCTAATGATGTTGATGCTCTTTCTTCTGGTCAGATCTGCTCTCAGCTGACAAACCGTCTGGAGAGGCAGCAGGCCGCCCACAGAGAAGAGTTAGATTCACTCAAGGTGAGAATAGCTCTTATCTTGTTGAGCTCTATTGTCATCCTGCCTACTTTTATCTCTTTAAATCGTTTTACAACCCTTTCTAAACATCTGCTTTACTTTCTCATTTGGGTTAATTTTACAGCAGATGTCAGTGGTTTTTCAAAGCTGGATGTCATATTTTCTCTTCACAATCTGCCTATTATTCTCATTCTCCACCTTTGTAGAGTGTAGCGAAGGCTTGCTCACGCTGTCGACACATCGTAGAATCAGATGAACCATCCGTCACAGCTGAGAAATCTCCAACAGCCGCAGAGATAGAAAGCCACGGGGAAGGTGAACCAGGCTGGGAAGAGGGCAACGAAGGTCCAAAAAAGGCAGAGCAGAAGAGAGACAACCAGGAGAAGGCGTCCCTCAAGGACCAGATCAGGGAGCTGGAACAGGAGTTGGCCAAGACCAAACTCCAGATGGTGGAGGCCAAGTGCAAGATCCAGGTCAGAGCAGACCATCAAACCATCACACAGCGCATTTGATTATATAAAAACTAATTTCGTCAATATAAGCATGCAACATCCAGGTCACATAGTCGCAGCTAATCATGCCTCATACACAGAGAACAAAATGTTTGTATTTTCTGGGAATATATTCATTGCCTAACCCTTAAACAAAAAACCTAATTTTAGAAAATATTGGCATTAGCATTGTTGTCAGAAAAGATAGTATTTCAACTGAGCATGTTTCCTTAATATCTGATGATGCATTGGGGTCATTTTTTGATTTATTACAGTAAATATATTACATATTGGACCTTTAATACTATTAGTAGGTACAGTATACTATTATTTTTCTTTAAGGAATTCTTTTTTGTTAAACTTTAAAAAAAAAAAAAAAAAATCAATACAATATTACAAGGATTTTTTTTAGAAAAATACAAGAACATAAACAGTATCATTGCACAGATAACATATTGAAAGTACCTTGTGACAAAGTAAAGTTCACATCTTCCTGCTGCCTTTCTCACATACGCCTGTTTCATCCTCGTACAGGAGCTGCAGCACCAGAAGGGAATCCTGGCAAACGATCTCCAGAAAGCAAAGAACAGCTGGATCAGCAAGGCCTTCACCTCCCTGCGGACCTCCAGCGGAGAGGGACTTCACAGTATTAGCATACCCAGAGATGGATCTCCCACAGTGGGCTGGAACCTCCACAGCGGCTCCCTCTCTGGATGGAGCGCAAAGAAGCTGTTGCGGCCTATCGGAGACAATCGATAAAATGTCTGATAGCTCGGACTGTGAGTGTGCAGATCACTTAAAAGTGTACACATCGGAAGGATCAGACCTCAGAGTATTAATTGACAATGTTATTATGTAGTCCATATTGTAGCTGCTATTTCTTGTTTCGGGCACTAGAGGACAGTCTAGAGTATAAAACAATCAGAGAAATGTACCTGAGAGCATACAGGTGCTGTCAGACAAGTACTCTTTTCTGTTCACCACTTTCCAACTAGTGTATCCATTGATAAGGGGATTTTTATATTTGTAAACCAAATCCATGCGTCATGTGTGTTTTTTCTATCATATATTATTATACTATACTCTTTGTACTTGTGCTGTATATATTGTGTCGTTGTTGGTAAACAATTTGAATACAATATTAAAGCAAGTATGACACAAGTTTTTGTGTATGACATAAGGAAACCTGACTCATCAACAGAAACAAAGCGGCCATTTTTGAAAGTTTTAAAAAAAATACACCACATTTGCTGTTCCTCTTTCATTTTGACGACGGCAGCTTTTAAAGTGCTGAACGGCTGCTGCTCAAACGCACAGACAAGAGTCAGCAACAGGCTGTAACACAGACTGTTATCTCTGAACTTTGGCGTACAGACCAAAACGGAAAGAAACCGAGCAAAGAACAAAGGAACAGTAGACAACAATAGAAAGTAGTCGATATCTTGCGCAAGTGAGGGTTCACTACAGTATTTACAAAGCTATTTAGACAAACTAAACTCGGGTAATAATTTCTCCTGCCTGAAGCGCTGATGGCTGCGATAGTTGGCAGTGTGTGGATCACTGCGACTCTCCTCATGTTTGTTCTTGGAGGCCAAGCATTGGACGTGCTGAGAGTGACTGCAACATCAAGGAGTAAGTACCAATCTAAGTGAAAATATGGAATCATGCTGTTGTTTTTAAGGCTTCATGTGTCCTGTCAGTGTGTTTATATTCATTCCTGGAAAGTGCTCTTTAATCAAATCATAATAATTTTATTGAAAAGCAATACATTTTCAAAAATGATGATAATCTGGCTGCGATGCTGCTATTACGCACTGAAAATCATACCTCTGTTTAGATGTTTTTCTGCCTGCCCTTAGTGCTTATAGAGTCATTTTCTAAGCCTTATATCCATTATTTTATGTTGTTATAGATATTTAAAATGATATTTAATTGATTTGATTTCATATTTAATTGATTTTGCCATTAAAGTGACAAATAAGGTTATGAAATTAAAACACAACCTTAAAGGTAGGTAAGACTTTCTGTCATATTTTCTGAAACTGACCCTATGTTCCAGTAGAACTACATGAAGCAGGTCATTTCCCTGTTCAGATGCACCAATCAGAGCCAGGGGTGTGTCTAACGGCGTGTCAACCACTGTTCATGCACATGCATTCATTCTCCCTTGTGGGGGGAGGGGCTTAGGAGACCGTTTGGGCTTTAGCAGAAAGTGGGGGAGGGACTGAGAAGTTGTCGATGTTCAAATTTTTTGGCTAAGTCCTGGATCTTCACAATCCTACCTACAGCACCTTTAACGTAGAAGCAAACGCATCATTTTAAAAAATATGTTATGCTCTGCTCATGTTGCACACGGTATGTGACTAAGTGTAATTTCTTCCCTCAGATCCTCCCTCCAGTCCCACAGTGCATTGCTGGTGTGCAAGCTACCCAAACGTGACTGTTTGCTCCTGGCCTGAACCCTCTCTATCCCCACCAACACACTACGTTGCCACCTACAGGTACATCTGACAAAGAAGACAGCTGTCCTCCTACTGTGCTGACCCAAACCACTGACACCTTTTAGTAAAACAGACTCCAGTCGTCAAGTGTCAACAAGGAGCTAATTTATCTGTGTTAATGTGTTTGTCAGTGAGAGACACAGACAGAAGGTCACCCAGCAGTGCCATCTCATCCAACCCGGCTCTTCATCCTCTGATTTGATCTCAGCATCGTCACCGTCATCTGAACAGGTACCAGCCTGATTTATCTTTGCAGCAAATAGACTGTATCTTTAGCAGAAGAGTATGGAGGATGGAAGCTGCCAAAAAGAAAAAAAATAACTAAATGACTCGATAAATAAATGAATATGCTATTAAATGTACCAAAACTAATATTACAAATAAATGTAGGCATGAATTAATAAAATAAAATAAAACATTTAAAAGTGAATTGAAATTATATACAAAATAATTAAATACATTTAATAAATACGTACATTATAAAATCAATACAAATTAATTAATTAATTAATTAATTAATGGAAAGGAAAAATAAATATGAAAATAAATAAATAGAGGCATTAATACAAATGTGAATAATTCAAGAAGCAAATTAAACGAGAATATCAATTTATGTTACATTTCATCAATTAATTAATTCCTACATTTATTTGTTATATTGTTGTCGGTACAGTTAATGGCATATTCATTTATTTATCGAGTCAGTTATTTAGTTTGATTTTGGCATCTTCCGTCCCATATTAGAGGGGGGTTTCAAAACACACTAAGTCTGATTTTAGCCTAAATGAAACCAAGCACACATCAATGAGTATAGTGAAGGTTATGATGTTGTTTTTTTATAATTCCCCCGTGGGGATTAATAAAAGTAACTCTTCAAAAGATGTTACTCACACACTCTATTCTCCATTTCCATACTGGTCACAGTGTATTAGGTTTTTGGAAAACCCCTTTTCATGTGTCTTGCTATACAGTAGCTGTAACAGAAACACACTCACAAGACACTTTCAAGTTTGTCTTGTGAGTCTGAGGTGAAAAGTATATCAGTAAGATGAGAGAACTTAACAGTGGTGTGCTTGGTTGCTAGCAATTATGCATTTATTGTGGTTGGAATTCTCCTCAGCATCCATCCTCTTTATCTAAGATCTACATTTAAATCTATCTACATCTATATTTCATTGTATCTTTTAAATGATATATATTAGCTAGAATCCCATATAATCCAGCATCTCTTTTTCTTTAGCTCTGGCACTGCCACCTGCCCAACCTGAAGCTTCTCACTAGTTACATCATCAATGTCACAGCAGTTTATTCTGGTGGAAGCAGCTCCCATCTATCAAGTTTCATGTTGGAGGATATAGGTGAAAATTGAAATGATAAATAACACAATCTAAAATTGAATAGAGAAAGTGATGTGTGCATAGTGTGATTGATAGTAATGTGTTGTGCATATTGTGAAGACATTTTTGTTTTTATTTATTCCTTCTCTCTGAAGTGAAACCAGATCCTCCCATAGACGTCCGGGTTTCCCCTCATGGTATCAGAAGCTTGTTGGTGGAATGGTCTCCTCCCCCTAGTTGGGCTAACCTGGACATCTTCCCCCTAAAATACCAGATACTGTACCAGTGCAAAAGCAGGGGCACTCCAAAGTCTGTCAATGTAAGAATAATCTTCATCATCAGCCCTAAAAACAGCAATGTGTTTCAAAAGCTCTACATTATTACACATACACAGATATCACATGAGGAAGTTCAAAATGACCTAAACTTTAGAAAGTCCCTTCATCAAGGGAAATCCTTCTTATTTCAACTACACTAAAATGTAATGGTTTTTTTTTCTTTGTATTTCTTTTTTTATCATTATCATTATCATCATCATCATTATCTGTTTTAAAAAAAATATTTATTTTTTTAAAACAGTTACTTTAAAGGCCCAGTGTGTAACGTGTTTTGTTGTTCATTATCAAAATCTGTGTTGCCCGTTCAAAAACTTTTTCATGAATATTTACCACCACCATCAATTCCAAGTATTCCTTTTGGCTTGAAATTTTACATTTGCATTTGCATGAACTGGGGTAGATGCTCCATATTCATGCACTGTCTTGAAACGGTAAGGGACATACAGGACATACTGCGCCTTTTGCGTTTTCGCTGTCACATGATAAACTCACAGGTGCTACTAATGCTGGTAAACGGGTATCGTATCTTCCCGGCCCCGGCAAGTTTGAAGAAGGAAACATGGAGGACCACACATATTCAAAATCCAAATTTCAGGAACAGGAGTCTTCTTCTTCGCCCAGAAAAAGAAAAAGGATATTGAAAAGAGCAAGAGACTGGCTTTTTGAAGCGTGAAGGCTACCGTAGCTGTAATACATACTTTGAACTGCGTGGTGCGAGAGAGTTGATAGAGCTATATGATCTCAACTTTAGATGGGAGAAATTCCCACACATTGGACCTTTAAAATGACAAATGTTGATTGGAACACAGTTTGTCTCCTCATTTAAATGATGCACTATGCTCCAGTGTTAAAGGATTAGTTTAGACATTAGACATTTTTGGAAATACACTACAAATGAAATACACACAAATACATTTTTGTGTTAATTAGTGAGCTTCAGAGAGGCTGATGGACAATTTTTTTTAACCTTTAAACAGAGCCAGGCTACATGTTTTCCCCTGTTTCCAGTCGTTGTGCTAGGCTAAGCTAGCCCACTCTCCAAGCTGTAGCATCATATTGAAACGACAGAGTGGTATCAATCTTTCATTCAAAAAAGTGAATAACTGCATTTCTCAAAATGTCAAACCATTCCTTTTAACCAATGTGTTAAAATAGAGTCTTTGTGTATTGTGTATTTTGAAACTCCAGATGTGAAATCAATATGGATGATTACAAAAAAATGTTCTCTTCTCCAGCTGGGTCCGTATGAGAGCACCAAGGTTGAACTGAAGGGGCTGACCCAAGGATCGAACTACGTGTTCCAGGTGTGTGCTAAGGAGCTGCTAGGTCTGGGCGAGTGCAGCGACTGGAGCAAACCTGTACAAATCACCATACCAAGAACAAAATCATAAAGACTCTCCCTTACTTCCTGTTTTATTTAACCCTCTCATTTCAAGCTAGCTTTAAGTAAAACTGAAAAACTGCTGACGGGTGGCATTGTTTAACTGCACAAGCAATGCAAGCAACAGTTATTGATATTTTGTTTTATTTATGAAGGAATAAATGGATAGTGTACAATCAGCATTTCCATTGAAAGTAGTATTATATTTTTTGTAATGCTGTTGGTTTGTGTTGGTTGAGTGGCGTGTCTGAAACCATACTGTAAGACATTGTGATTATTGGTCAAGGTGTCTGATTGTCTGATCTTTTTTTTTTTTTTATCAACAGTTTATGACCCCCCCTTTGACCTCTCTAAAGACACAATTTACCATATATGTATGTTGTACTATTCATTGTGTGGCAGCTCCACATTTGTGTGAAAAATTGAATAAAAACAAGTCATTTATATTGAATCTGCAGACCTGTCAGTCAACGACATCCACCACGAGTGGGGTGACAAACTCTGAGTGTCTGACACCCAGAGTGAAGGCCGGTGGTTTGGGGAGATGCACATGAAACTTCTCCGGGCTGTACGTGCCGGGGCCGGGGATAGCAGAGGAATAACTAGGCCTCTTAGTCCGTCTCTGCATGGAGAAGGAGGGCTGACGTTGGTGGTAAATGTCCGGGTTGGTGGTGTCGTATTTTGCTGGTCCAGGGCTCATGGAAAGGTCATTGGAGGGAGCTCCGATCTTCCTCCGGGCTGAGAAGCTGTAGCTGGCACTGGAGGGTTTATTGGGAACCTGGCAGCCCAGCAGATTAGGAAGACTGTAGCTGAAGGGAAAAAAAACACATGTATTAAAGCTGAGCCTCGGAGACTTTTCATTTCGGCAGCAGTATCTCTGACTTAAATGATAAGGCTGGCAACAGTCTGTTTCTCAATACCTTCCAAAATCCCTAGCTAAACTCATTCATTCCTACTTATCTTTAAAAACAACAAATATCACAAATACTTTCATTATTAAAGTGCTATATGTTATCCTAAAAAAGAAAAGCTAGGCACTGTTAGCAGACGTTGCTCAAAAAGGAGTTAATAGGGCATTTGTTGGGAACTAACACAAATACGCGCTTATGTGGTATTGACTCAAAATAAACTACAGTACCCATGCATGTTCGTCCTAATGAGGGAAAATGTCATCTCGTAGAGCTCTATCATTTAATGTCTCTGTACTGCTGTCTTCACCTGTTGGGTGCTGGTACAGCATCCACAGAGCGGTATCTTGTGCGAGAGCCCATGGTGTAGGATGGTGGTCTATGGTGACCATTGAGAGGGGGAGCCTTCTCTGGGCTGTAGGCCCCGGGCCCTGGAGTCTGGAACAGCACGTCTATGCACATGAATAGAAATTGGTTTGGAAAGTTTTCTTTTCTTTGTCTATATTACCTTTATTCATTTAAATAAAAGAAATCTCTGCACGCTTGCATGTGTGAACAGGTGTGTCAGAAGGAAGCACAACTTGAAAGTATTCTCTAATCCTCTTCTAATCTTTTGATATATATATATATATATATATGGAGCTGTTCTGAAGCTTGCCAATATACTAGATAAAGGTAGAGTGGACTGAAACAGCGTAAATAATGTGCAGCTGATAGTATCGCTCAAAGTCACACAATTTATTGTATGCATTCTGCTTATTTTGGTGACAATATGATAAGAAAACCTAATTCTGTATTCGTATTATGACGTGTTATTTTTGTCCACAAGGGTTTTTATCACCTTTGTTAGTCCCTGTGCGCCTTCCTCTGCCCAAAATGGAGAACGAGGGAGTTTCCATCCGGCCAAACCGGGTGACTTTGGCGTCAATGTGGTACCTTGGTCCTGGGCTGGAGTCCACAGAGACCACTATGGAACACAGGATGCACATGCAATCATCCGAAGACACCTTTAGACCTCATAAAATTAAGTAAACCAATTTCTGCATTAAAAAAAAGAGACATTGAGAATCCATGTGAGTAAAAACAGGGGCACTGTAGACCAATATATCAGAAAAACGTGTGTGACAGATTGTACACATAATCGATTATAGCCTACTGATGTTACTTGTTGATTTTCCGCTTGCTGCTTTTTTTTGTTTCTGTCTGTTGTCTGCTGTGTTCAAACTATGCTACAGTCAGGAAGTGTCTTTTTTAAGCGCGAATACAATGAAAAGGGGAGTTCATATATGTCTGACTGCTTGAATTTGTTGATGAAAACCATGTGTAGCAATATATAATAATATTGAGGAAGTGACGCATCGTGATGCATCGTGATATCGAATCGATTGGAATCGTTGACAGGATAACCGTAATCGAATTGAATTGTGGGACCAGTGAAGATTCACACCCCTATTGTACACATGAATACATAGCAACTCACTTGCACTGCTCATGCGGCTGTGAAAGGAGTATGCAGGGCTGTTGGACTTGGTGAAGTCATGGTTGATGTATCCAACTGTAGGGGGCAGAGCGTAGCGTCCAGGGCCCGGGCCTGATGATGGGAGAGTAAGAGGAGGATGGTGATGAAAATGGTGCAACAGATTCAGTTCCGTGCAGCATTATGACACACCCACCGCTCTTTGGCTCAGGCTGTATTGTCTCTGATGGTTTCCATATGGAGCTCTTTCTCTTATTTTCTATGGTTATGCATTTTAACGTTCTTCCTATGCATGTTTGGCAATGGATTCTAAACAAAGTAGACACCTCAAACAAGTATGGAGCAATGGCTGTATAATGCTGCGAGAGATTTCTTAGCAAAAACCAGCTTAGCTATAATAAAGTCCATGTGGATACACACACACACACACACACACACATACACACACACACACACACACACACACACACACACACACACACAGGCCATAGTCTTCTTAAACTGACCTCTTTCTCTAGCAGAGATTATCGGCCGTTTCTTCGCCGCCTCCTGCATACTCTGTCGGCCTCTTTCTTCCTTCTTCTACTTTGTCCCCTTCTCTTCCTCTTTGGGTCCTCTGTCACCTGAGACACATCCTTTTTGTGTGTGACTCTCTCCAGGTGATCCACGGCCGCCTGGGCTGAATTATCCATGACTGTGAGGTGAAAGAAACCCTATCTTGACCGAGGTCCTGGTTACACCCCAACCTGCTCTCCACCTCCTTTTCCCCAAGGTCCCCTTAGGACAAAAGGTTTTTACCACCAGGGCCAAAACGTTGACTCTCTCAAGGCTAAAAAGAGGAGAAACAGTGATTGTCTAAGACACATCTTCAAAAGTAAAGAACATATAAATTCAGAGTTAAGGTGCTTTATTTAGTCTTAAAGCACTGCAACAATAACATGTCAGCAACATGTAATGTAGTTAATTTGTCATCCTATTCCGAGGCATTAGATTACTTAAACTGACCCTCAATGTGTGTGGTGAATCCTCTCAACTGCACTGTGTTTGCTGTAACTAATAGCATCTCAGTGCACATGCTATTAAAATTGAAAGGGCCTGCACTAATCTTCTATTGCAGGTGGCTATTTGACAAGCTCAACATTGCTGTAATGAAAACCACGGACTGGTGAGTATTAAGTTCTGGACAGCATTTTGTTACTCAGTAAATATATTTTAGATCAGTTATGATTCGTTGCCTGCCAACTGGTAAATTTAGTAAGGTGATGTAACAGCGTGCCAAATGACTTCTTCCAGGAAGGAGTATAAACAGAAAACACGGTTTTAAATATTGAAAAATCTCCAGGGATGTTTTTGCCTTTTCTCTTTTATTGGCTGGTAAATCAGTCACAGTTTAAAGCCAAAATGGATCTGCACTCCATAGTGGGAAGGAACTACTGTAATTACTGTCGTTAAGTACAATTTCCAGGCACTTCATGTACTTTCTCTTTAATGCTACTTTACACTTCTAATCCACTACATTCAGGGGTAAAATCCAGAGGCAGGCACTCAAGACACATATAGAGCTGTCCACTTGTGATTGGATCACTCAGGACGGATGTTAAAACCAGACGAAAACAGCCTCAAAGAGAGATTTACTCAGGTGTTTTTATTTAAACAATTGTTCTAATCATATAAGGGACTGTACAAAAATTACTGGGGTGGGGATACGGGGTGAATTTTATGTTTAATTCTATAAAAAAGCAAGATCCTCCCCACCATTACCAATATTTTCTTTGAACCCTCCCTTTTTCTTCTATTTAATACAGGTAAAGCTTCATGCATGTCCTTCAAAACTCACATCTTCAAACTACAAAACTTCAATTCAAAAACCTTAATTTCTGGGATTGTGAGGATTAGGGGATCTAAAAATGGATTTGCAGCCACAAAAGAAAAAAGGTTGAGGAATCATCAACATATTCCAGAGTAGGCTACTTTGACTGCCATAATAGCGCCCAGACAGGCAGCATCTGAAAAGTGTCAACTGTGTCAGAAAAAAAGCCCTGAGGAGAATGAACTTTTGGCAAATACAGAGATGTTTGCTTTCCAGCGTGAGAAACTTAGGTAGACATTTGCCCTCTTGCTCTCCCATTCCACTAATTCTATCCCTGTACAGAGATGTAACTAAGGCCTTAAGAGCAGAGCCATGACCAAGTTAAACCCCACACTGGTTAAATATTAAGCACCAGTGACTCTGAGTGGCCACAGGCTCAGTAATAAGACTCCGCTGTGTCACCAGCAGGAGAGGAAACACAACTACTGTCTTAGGTTTCCCTGATAAACACTGAGACAATGTTGCAAGCATGGTTGCTGTGGGACTGGGTTGGAGATGCAGCCTGCATTCATTGGGGGAGGTATTTGTGAAAGATCAGTTTTTTTATGGCCCTCTCCAAAGTTTTCATTCCTGCTTGCCTGTTGTTTCTGTAGTTAGCAGGAAAGCAATCACAGAGGTGAATGAAGATTGTTGGGAAGTTGGTTATGCACCAAGGAAGAACTAATTAGATTTATAAAAGCAGATAGCTCCACCAAGTGGTCAGCGTTTATACATCTGTGCTCCTAAATGCTAAATTATGAACACCCATTTCTACCACTGAGATTGTTTTGCAAGACACTTTTTTTGTTTTGCCACTGGAAGAAATTTCAATAACAAACCCTTTTCCATTTTTCTGTGGTTGCTAAAATATTGTAAGCTTGGCTTAAACACGTTTGGAAACAGTAACCACATTTAGCATGTGCAAGATGAGTGCACTTTGATCAAAATGTTATTAATCTGACTTTTCTTACTTGAAAAGCACAATATATCCTTAAACTGGAGTTTGGAAAGTAACTAAGTCAGGATTGAAAATACAAGCTGAAACACATGGTGTTTGGTACACATGGTATCACAATGATGTTGTTCTTTACTTTACAAGTGTTGGTGGTGTTTTCCTATCACTATGTGCACTTTGAAGCAGATCTGGATCCAGCCACAGCTTGGAAACTTCAAAGTATTTTGGAATATTAAACCACAAATTTAAGGGTGCCCCTGGGACTTGAGATGCTGACCATGAGAAACAGCGTCCACAGATGTAGAATGTCATATTAACTAGATAAAGAGTTAATAAAACACAGGGAAAGCAAAACATTACATTCCATCTTTTCTTCTTTGAGGAGCAGCTGATAGTATCGCTCAAAGTCACACAATTTATTGCATGCATTCTGCTTATTTTGGTGGCAATATGATAAGAAAACCTAATTCTGTATTCATATTATGACGTGTTATTTTTGTCCACAAAAATCACTTATTGGAAATATATCAGTTCAGACAATCTGACCGAAATCCCTGCAGCAGGAAATGTGTCGACATACTCTATGGAGCAGTGGGAACATATGGATATTAAAGCTATCTATAACACGGGGAGCAGAGGTGTGTTTTTCATTGTGTCTGTATTACTGTGCACACAACTCATTCCCAAACCCTGTGTTTCTGACAACATTTTTATAGAACAACATTAGAGATTGATAACAACTTCAGTCATTGATATTTCTTTACTAACTAAACATAACTTAAGACATAAAACATAACTTTATACAGTTTTAAATATGCTGGTACAATTCAGTACAAAAATAAAGGCAGTGAAACGTCTCCACACACAAACACCATCAGTCACATACTGTCGCTCAGAAACACATGGATGCTGGGTGAACTAGTTTGGCACTTATATAACAAAGCATGACTTAGAAATACTGAATGACAATTTGTTGCTTTTTCTTTTTACATCAGGACCACAGTGAAAGCTTTGATGTGGAGTATCCATGGACGCTGAACAGCCACTAGATGGTGCTTTGGATCCACAGGAGAAACTCAAAAAAAAGGTCACAGAATACTTTTAGATGCTCTGGCAACATTTCTAGTTTGTTTGAATTGGTTTTGATCACCTTTGTGCACATTTAGAGCAGGTACACGACAAACTTCTTTATTGATGCCCGAGTTATTCATGCTACAACGTCCTTTGAGAAAGCAGAGTAGTCCACATGGTCTCTTGCTAATGATGACTCCAGGATGTCCGTGGAAAGTCCACCTTTATCAGTTGCAACTTTTCAGACGAAAAAAGTGCTCATTCCGGCTGGAGAAGATGCAATAAAGAAGAAAATCCCACAGTTTCTCGTTGGATGTCCTCTCATGGCCACGGCTGGTATTCGCACAAAATGTCCGGAGCACAATGTCTTATAATTCCCATATACGAACACAATGTCTCTTTCTCACACACACACATACACATAGACAAAAACACACTCACTCAGTTCTTTTCTTGACTTGTTTTTGGCTTGTAAACGCAGCGTGTGCTAGGATTTATCCCCTTGGAGAACCTAAATTAGAAGACAAAATCTGTTAGCTTTTATAAAAGAAAACTTACTTTGAGTGCATGTCTGCATGCATGTCTGTGATCAGATTTGAATACAACTGTGTGTCCCCTGCATTAGTGATGCTTACCTACCTGGTTGCGAGTTTTGTGGGATTTCTGCATCAGCACTCTCCACTGGTCGTATAGCTTCATGGACATGCTGCTGCAGCCGTAGGCGTGTTTCCGCACCCACCCGAAGAACTGCTTCAGCTCCCTGCGCAGGGTGGAGTTGGAGTCCCCGCTAGACTTTGAGTCACAGGAGCCCGACATCAAGCGCTCTGCATCAAGGGAAGAAAAGGAAGGGAAGAGAGGAAGAGTGAGACGGGAGTTAGACTGGCTTTGGCATTCTGTAATGAAACCTCTCACAGAGCAGCAGTGGTGGTATTTCGGTCAGTTATTGCAGGGTTAAAAGTACTTAGTTATCTTCCACCACTGCAAAGCAGAGTTATAGGAAAGGTAAAAAAGACAGATAGGAGCGACTGAGCAGTATTAAAGAGAAGAAAGCCAAGAACAAGAAGTGAGATATCGCTCAAGATGTGTAGCGTACTGCCTGTGCGTGCCAATGTAACACACACTAAGAGCCATGAAAAGTTCAGGCAATGAATGCAAACAGTAACTGAGAGGACTGTTCTTTCAGTCTGGTACTTTTGCCAAAAATCATGGGAAATTTGTTTTTTTAAATTTTT
The DNA here is from genome assembly GCF_008315115.2 of Sander lucioperca. Classification (NCBI taxonomy): domain Eukaryota; kingdom Metazoa; phylum Chordata; class Actinopteri; order Perciformes; family Percidae; genus Sander; species Sander lucioperca. Next base: position 21,899,845 of record NC_050190.1, on the reverse strand, counting down.
AACAACCCATGTTTGGTTTTCATAGTCATGGCCATTGTTCCTATCAGTTATGATTATATGTTAATTGTTAAATCTGTGGAGGCAACAACAGTGGCTACCTTCTGACAGCGTTATAGTATCCAGTGGGGAAAACAGCCTGAATTCAATTGTGTTGAGTGTTCTTTTATTTATCTTTTCATCATTTCTTTGACAATGCCTTTGTGTTGCAACTAAAACGTTACATAATTAAAGTCTGGTTTGGCTTCGTAACATCTGGTTTGGAAATAATGTGATTTGGTTTGGCTATGATTTTTGATTTGATATGATTTGACCGATGCATCTGTCATAAATAAAACTGCCAATAAAATACAAAACAGGCTGAAAGGAGTGTAAAACAGCACCATTGTCTTCTTCTATGAGGCTGCCAGTTTCCAGTAGTGGGAGAGAGCTGTTGGACACGCGGTGCACAGTGATATAAAGTAAATTTTAGTGGCATAAATTGCCTCAACAAGCAGTCCTGTGAGTGTGTGTGTGTTTGAGCATGTGCTCACCACTGTGGGGTGTGGATGCAGCAGTTGGATGGCTCCACTCGCTCCAGATCCCAGCTTTGCGAGAGCCGTAGATGCCAACAGGGTTACAGCGAACCTGGAGAAGATACAACATTATGAACACGGACCAAATCACGTACACGAACATACACTCCAACATATGTACACACACACACACACGCACGCACACCCAGACCATGCTGTACCTGGACGAAATACACTGTTCCAGGCCTCAGTCCAGCCAATCTACAAGATGTCTGATTCCCAACGTCATCCATCACCTATATGAAAAAAAAGACCCAAACACAGAAGAGTTGGAGGTCTGACCGCAGTATTAAATGCCAATGTGCATAAACTAAAACACAGGGCAGAGTCACCATGTAGAAAACACAACCACAAACCATGTACAGACCTAAGCATGCATGCACACCACATTGTTTAGTGACTCCTAATCAGCATGTTTATGAAAATGTTTTAATGTAATCTTGCCTGCTGGGTAAAAATCTGCTCTCTGTTATGTATTACAGAGCTGGATATGCTGAGAAACACACACAGGAGCCAGCACAGGTCCTCAACATATACAGTACAAGATATAGCAAAAATAATGACATGAACATAGATACAGTAGAGAGAAAGAAACTCCTAAATACTGCAGTTATTAATCGTGTCTAATAGTCCCCACTTTCTCTCTGGCATTCAGTCTGTAAACACTTGCTAAGAACGACTACAACAGAAAGCAGAACATGGAAATTAGAGGCATCAGAGGGCTAATGATGTGACGTGGGGAAGCCAAATCAGCAGACGCTAACCGCTGAGCATCTTTACAGCCATATTGAAGGCATTAACAGCTGAGATGTATCCCTCCATTCCTTAGCATGACCTCATGATTAGGGCCGGTTCAGTCGGAAAACCGTGTTTTGTTTTCACCATCAAACCCTTAAAGCCACTTGGATTTAAATCTCCTCTCTCCTCCTTCGAACCGGTCTCATCCCTCCGCCGCGTCTCTCCACACCCCTTCTTTTCTTTTTCCACTTTGCGAGCAAAGACTTGCTTATATTACATCGGTGTAATTCCCCCTTAATTACTGGAGAATCTTCCCTCGTACCCAGAGGACTCATAGGAATCCTGGGAAGCACCATCTGCACGGCTGAAGGTTTTACACCGTATTTTTAATTCATTAAAAGTTTGAACAGAGGTATAGACAGTGGCTCTGGCCTGTGTTTTTCTCCTGATCAAAACCTGCCTTCTAGATTTATGGCTGATGAAAGTTTCTGAACTGTTAACCCATCTGGCAGAGGAGGCCTCAATCAGACTAGATTAGGGTTGATTACAGCACTAGGATGAGAAACAGCTGGGACGGTGCTGCAGAGATATTGTGTGTAAGAGACAAAGAGAACAGATTTATGTCTTTATAACTGTGTGTCCTTGTCCTATACCTTCCAGTCTTGGCTGTCCTCCAGTCTGTAGCGGATCTGGTATTTGGCCTGAAACAGGAAGTCTTTGAGAGCGGGCGGGGCCTCCCAGCGAACACTCAGCTGGTCCTCTAACTGCCCGACACGACTGACAGTCACACCTGATGGAGGGTCCGTGGTCACTGGAGGAAGAGGAGACGGACGAGGTTATTAAGTAAGAAGATCTCATCAAGAGCTGAAATGATGAAAAAAAAATGTGCAGGGTATTTTGTTTTAATATTTTCAACCAAATTGTATAATATAATATTTATAATATTTCAGACTAATTGGGACATACAGAGTGTCAATTCCTGTTGCTATCTTTGTATTCCTTTTAAGGAATACATTGAAACCTTGTGAAACCGTTAACAATCTACTTCATTCCAAAATGGCATATTTTTGCATGCAGAAAGGAAAGAGTGATCTTTAAAGAAGTATAACTTGCTTTTTGGCCACTTGGGGACAGCAGAACAAGTTGAAAACACAGAAACAATATCATTCATCAGGAGTCGTGTCTCTGGCCAAGAGGGTTGTAGTCAAGACCACCTAAACCGAGACCGAGTCATCACCAAGACCAGAGTGTATCGAGACCGAGACAAGACCAAGACTTTGAGGGGTTGAGACCGAGACATGACCAAGACCAGACCAGTGCCAGACAGCCAGAGCTTCCTCTCCTGTCTCCTGCATTCACTTTCTTGGGAGTGCGTGTTGAGGGGTCGAGGAGAGGGGGTTAACAGTAACAAATTTTAAATTAAAAATGAGTCAAGTTATTGGTTGCATTTGAAGCAGGAAGTCGTTTAGTGCTGAGCAGGAGTGTACAGATTTTCAATAGAGATTTTTCACTAAAACAGCTGCATGCTGCTGGAAATTTAGTTGATGAGAGCAGTGAGAGTGGACCAAAACAGTTAAGTTGTTGGCTGAAACGAAGACAATGAGCTGAACGACGCTAACGCTCGGTAGAGCTGAGAGGAACTGTTGAGTTGGGTTATAATTCTCTGTTGGTTCTACAGGTGACTCCGTTCACATTACATTTAGTAATTTGATCCATGGTAAATATAGAAATATTGATAAGAGCAGCTTTAAGGATTTAAGAAACGTCTTTAAAAAAAGAGTGTGTGTATGTGTTGCCAAACAACCTGTTGGATTTTTGTTTATTTTTTAGAAAAACTGTGACTATAATGTCATGATCAGTGCAAAATCTCACATGAAGAAACAATGATTTCATGAGAGGCACACAAACTGGGATACTTTTTAATTTATTACATCCATTAACAAGTATATTTCTATCCTAACAACTTAATGATTAACTTCTGGTGGACAGATGCCCCAGATTATCATTTTTAGCCAAAAAAACATAGCTTAGGGGCTTCTTTCTACGTTTTTGGGTTATGTTTGCAGGGTCAAGAAATCCACTCAATTATAAGCGGTAGGAGTAATGTCTTTATGCGTAACAGCTCATTGAAGGATTGTTCAGCGTTGGCGGAGGTTTGTGGTCTCTGAGTGCCTTATAGTTCCTGAAGAGTTGACTTGTGTGAGCTGGAAGAGACTTTTTCATCTGACAACGATTATCTTCTCGACAAACAAACGTGCTGTCAGACCATTATTTTAACTTTCCTCGCGTTTTGTTTTGGGCTTTTGAGATCGTTGCAATATCAACTTTTGTTCCTTTTCATAATGTCATCCCTTACCAATAAACAAACCAGATGAACCCATGGGAAAGAAGAAGATGGAACATATTCAGTGGAGGCGAAAAAGTGGGAGTTGACACGAGAGTATCAGAGGATCTGTTTCCCAGTGTTCGAAGAAACCGGAGACTCTCTGAACTAAAATGTGTAACTTCAGACGTGTCATTTTGTACTCATGGGTGATTTAAAAAGTTGGATGGGTGGGTGGAAGTGTTCCTAAACATATCGTAATTTGAATTTGTGCAACTACAGTAAAAGTGATTTAATTTTTTGAACTTACCAGACTGTTCAAGCTTTTCTATTATTTGCCTTTATCCACTTAGTTATTATATACACATTAATGATGATTATTTATCAAAAATCTCATTGTGTAAATATTTTTTGTAAGCACCAATTGTCAACCCTACAATATCGCCGCAATATCCATATTGAGTTATTTGGTCAAAAATATCATGATATTAGATTTTTTTCCATATCGCCCAGCTCTAACCACAATTAATTTAAATAATGGATGTAATGTTAATACAGGGCTGAATATGGTTTTATATTAATTAAACTAGTGAACTAAATTATTTAAAGTAGGATTAGGATTAAGTATAATGTTCTTGTTATCTCGGGATGACAGAGTTGTTTTGTCATAATAACTGGTTAATTATAACCAAGGGCATAATTTCCACTCTTCATTTTTTGTCCCTCCTACTTTTTCACTTTAGTTTAATTTACTCACTAACATCTCTTTAAACTGTCTTTTTTGTTTCTTTCTACAGCCCGACCCTCTGATTGGTGGATGCTTGGACGAAGCCTAAGAGCAGGACTGCCGGCAAAACTCAGGTTTGAAAAAATAAAAAACTTCATACTAGTGCACTTTTTTTCCTGCGTAAAAAAGAAATCACTGAATTAGCGGTGTTCAAAGTTGAGACAGTAAATGACTGTGCTAATAAAGATCTAATATACATTATTTCACATAAAGTATGAGAGCTCATAGCATACATAGCATTTCTAATCTTTCTATTTGACTACCATTAAAATGGAAAGACTGATAGCTGGTTTCATAATAATGTTTTGTTTGCTCAATTGATGTAAATATGAATAACATTCGGATATTTCTTTTGAGATGACAAAATAGTCCATACTGCATTCTTGGTTGTTTTTTTTTGTTTTTTTTGGGCTTTTCCACCTTTTTTAATTTTTGACAGGACAGCTAGGTGAGAAAGGGGAGAGACAGGGGGAAGACATGCAGGAAATTGTCAAAGGTCGGATTCAAACCCTGGACCTCTGTGTCGAGGCATATGTGCGCCTGCTCTACCACTAACCAACCCGGCCACGCATTCTTGTTTTTTTAAGAAAAATTCTGTTATCCCAAGAAAAGCCACGATACCTAAAGATAACAACATACAGTATTTAACTTGTGTAAAAATGATTGCAACCTTGGCCATTCTTGTTACTTGTCCACGGATAAGAGGAAATGCGTTGTTCCTATACGTTATGTGCATTTGACAATAGAGGTCAATGAGACAAGGCAAATTACAGATTAATCATTGTTAGCATATGCTGTGTTATCCCTCAACATATCCTCATTTTAGAGTCAGACACCGATACAAGTTGCCTCTAGTCTCTGAGTTCAGAGGGCATCCCGTGACTTAGGAATGCAGAGAAAACTGTAGGTGTTTCTGCCTCGCCTTCATAACTGATTGGACATGACCGTAGATGTGAGTGACTCACTGCAGCTCCACACAGGTGTGGTTGCTGTGTTTTATGACTTGCTACTGTTGTGGAAACTGCTTGCATGAAAAGAATGGCCAGGGCAACCTGAGCGAAACCAAACCCCCCCCCACACACACACACACACACCACACAAGTCCAGAAACCGCCTACACTCTGCCTCTCTCTGTTTCTATACCGTTACCAGGCCCTGCCCTGCCCTCGGGGTGTGTAAACAGGTGTGCGTGCGTGCATACATTAGGGAACGGAATAGGGATTACAATATGATGAACGCTTGTTTCCTCACCGGTGATGTGTTCACCTCTGAAACTCTATATGGTTTTCCTCGGTACGTTTTCCCCAACACCGTTAGGAGCGTGTTGAACCAGGTGAAGAGCTCTGAGCTAATCAGGTTGTATTATTTCAGGTCCAAGTCTTAAAGTGTCAAAGCCCAAACTCCTCAGGCCTCGGGGGTCTGCAGCCGGCTCGGAGATGGGATTAGGTTTGAGGATCAGTCTGGAACATTCCAACACTACATAAAAGAGGGTTAACGAGTGTTTTCTGTGCGTGTTTCTGTACGTGTGTCCAGTGAGCATAAGTAAAGAGAACATGAGCTCATCAAAAGAGAGGGTGTTTCCACCACACACCTACGCCTGTCCAGGTGTGTGTGTGTGTGTGTGTGTGTGTGTGTGTGTGTGTGTGTGTGTGTGTGTGTGTGTGTGTGTGTGTGTTTTGGGGATAATGAGAGAAGATAAGAATTTTCATCTTATGGTCCATTTGCTTAAACTGCACTAAGCCAAGCAACAGACCACATAACAAAGCTGTAAAAGGAAATACCACTCAGTTCCTATCAGTGTAAAGCTGGATGAGTACTTGTGAACAACTTTCTCCAAAAGCCAGAAAGCCACAGAACTCAAGCCAATGCCCTGTCTGAAATAAAAGAGATGAATTTATAAAGTGATACTCAACATTTCAAGGGCGCCAATTCAAGGCTGAAGTGTAAGTGGTTCCCAACACACCCGGTCACAAGAGAAATCTGAGGGTTCACGATATGATAAATAGGGAATAAACCACTTAACTTATAGTTGTCCACCTTATTAAGTAGTATTAAGGTTATTAAATCATTGTATTCTATGCATCCTTGGACCACTCTCAGTTACAACTGAGAAGGGTCTGCTGTCAACCAGGCTAGGAAGCTTTGGGATCCCTACTAGAATTAACTAAAAGAAAGCTCTATAGGTGTTGCTGTGCAGACTTGAAGTCACATACAAGCCAAGAAAATGTCTGGCACATAACCCCCTGTACAACCACAAATTATTGTTACTACACCAAAATGAGTCGAGTAATTAAACAAGCAAGATACAACGTGTTGATTAATAAGCTTTAGAGGTGCTGGAAGGTATATTTTATATTATACTTTACCCCTGCTTACAGTCTCAATGCTAAGGTAAGCTAATCGCCCTCCTACTCTACATGACCCTACATCCTAGCTAATGCTAGGTTGACACACACTCTCAGGCGGTCCGGCGAAGACGCAAGTCCTTCCATTCATTTTCAGTGAGGGTCATGCAGTTGCCTGCAGCAAGACGGATTTAACTTTTGGAGAAACGCAACCTGACTTTACCCTGCAATGGCCAATCACGTAGGCCGATCAGACTTGTCAGTCCGTTTTGAGGCGGTGTCAGAGTCCCGTACAGGAAACAGTAAACCTCACTGCCTCTATCGCTGCCACAAGAAAGTTTTTTTTTTAAACTACGAGGGTAAAAAAGACAACACAAGCACTTAACTTCCCAGGCGGCGATTCGCCAGATTGCTTGATCTGGTCTGAATGTACCCTAACACAGAAACATGGCAGTGGTATCAATCCTCTCATCTAACTCTGGGCATAAACTATTCTTTTAAATCAACTAATACTATGATGAACAAAACAGTCCTTCAACTGAGTTTAAAGAGTCAAGTTAAGTTAACATGCTCATTTAAGCTGGCTACCGCAGACTTTTTTTTTGTTAAAGATTATTTTTTGGGCATTTTAGGCCTTTAATTTGACAGCTGAAGATAGGAAAGGGCAGAGAGACGGGGTATGACAAGCAGCAAAGGGCCGCAGGTCAGAATTGCCCCCCAAGACAGACTTTTAAATCAATGTTTCAATCACTGTAAGTTTTACTGTTTTTCTTTCAATTGCGAAATCACCTCAGTTATTTGCTTCGTATTTCCTTTTCCTGTTCAGATTTTGTTTACTTTAATTACTTTTATTATATTACCACTATGAGGGCGGGGAGAGGGGGAAATCACAATTGAACTGCTAACAAGTCGTACACAAGTGTAACCTGTGATGAGTGGTTGCAGGTAGAAATAGCTTTGTCTTTTTTCATCATTCAACATCACAAGCCTGAAAGCCTGGTATCCACTCTCCTTTATTATAGCCTGAGGGCTCATTGACACTGGGATCTAAGCTCTAAAACACAGTTAAAGAAAGAGGGTCAAAGTTCACGTTATCTCACACTCACCCACGTCTAGGATGTCGAGGGTGATGACATCGGAGGTAGCCCGGCCCAGCTGGTTGGAGGCCTCCACCCAGATCTCATAGGGCGTGAAGAGGTGCAGGTCCCGAGTGATGCTGCAGGAGTAAGGCTGCGTATGAGTGTAATCCTCACACTCCTTCTCCTTACCATACCACCTGGGAGGAAAACAGAACAAAACTCAAATAACTCTGGACTGCTTCAATATCCATTACTAATGCATTTGATATAGAATTTATTGTATAATGAGTTACCAGTTCAGAGTTTATCTGTCAAGTGGTTTTATTAAGTCCTTATTTACACTAGCGCAACTTCAGAAAGAGATATGCAGTTTCCCCAACTGCGGGCACTGCATGTCAAGTCATTTCCCTTTTGGTGCTTTTAAATAGTTGATTTAACTTTTAAAAAATGTGAATAGAGCTTACAACTCATCTGAAACTCATTTTCGTTCCCAGATGAAAACCTGTTTTCCTAATTCTCATGATAGTTTTTTACAGGCGAAGGGCGTATTTTTCTCAAAATAAGTTCTGCCAAAGAGATATGGTATTTTGTCCTGATTCCAGCTCCACTTTAGCTTGTTTCTGGGGCTAAAACATCTTCTGAAGTATAATTTGGACTGGGAACATTTGCAATAGGCTCACCAAGTTGGATGTTTAACCCATTTGAACCCAACACTGGTTTTGCATGGTTCTCACCCCCTTCATTTACAGCCATATAGGGTAATCACTTATTAGAAAGAGTATGTTGTCCTATTTAAAGCAGGCATGAGTTTTTGATGTATGTGTGCTCTGATTTGATTGAGTTATGACTCTGAGAAGACGGGGTGTAATTTATTGGCATCAATGGCGTTCAAAAAGTTCATCTTTAATTTTGAGAAGATAGTAAAACAGTGTGTGTGTGTGTGTGTGTGTGTGTGTGTGTGTGTGTGTGTGTGTGTGTGTTTATATACCTGAGTTTGTATTTGAGCATGTACTGTGTGCTAATGTTTGTCTCTCCTTTTCCTCCTGGAGACCAGCTGCAAGTCAGGTCTTTGGTGTTCCTGGACCAGCAGGTCAGATTGACCGGCTTCTCTGGAGGCACTGGGACAAAAAGAGGGACAGATGGGGAGAAAGGGGGAAGAAAATAGAGTGAGAGATATGGGTGAAGACAAAGGAGAGTAGAGCAGAGAGAAAGAAAGTGGAGATGTAGGGTCATTGAGGGTACAAAGGTACTTCTAGCCATTACTCCAGCCCCATCCTCCTGAGTGTAATTGACTCACTAGTGATGTTCTCTAGAAATTGGTGGGTTTTTTTCTTAATTGGTGTGTGTGTGTGTGTGTGTGTGTGTGTGTGTGTGTGTGTGTGTGTGTGTGTGTGTGTGTGTGCGTGTGCGTACGTTTGTGTGAGATGTTGTCAGACTCGGGATCCCTGCCAACATTCCTCGTCTCTCAGAACACAGGGTGCTCAACACCAGTGTCGCACAGAGATTAGGATCCCGACTACATCTCCTCCTAGGGGGATAGTGTGTGTATATATGTGTATATGCGTGTGTGTGTGTGTGTCTGTGTGTGTGTGTGTGTGTGTGTGTGTGTGTGTGTGTGTGTGTGCGCGCATGTGCACGCACTTGTTGCTTCATGAATACATTTGTGTCATTTTTCATCTCATCACCTTTCATAGTCTTAGATACCATGTACTTTTCTGTGTATGGGAACTGCAAGGAAATGAGTGTGTGTTGTGTGTGCTCACGTACTTCTATCTTTGAGAGCACAATTTTTAGAGTGAGGATACTCCTTACTTCTTCAAAGGGCTGTTTGAGAGTTAAAGGATGTGTCCAGTTTATTACAACTTGCGCAGCTTCAGCCATTGATAATAACAAGTAACTCTCAGCAAGAAAGTGAATAAGCAATAAAATACGGTTGTTTTAAGGTTATTAACAGAAACCACATTAACAAGATCACACAATAAAGTTCACTGTAAAAAAATAAAAATAAAACATTTAGGGGCTAGGTAATGCATTATGTAAATGCTGGTCCACATACGTATAGAAATACAAACATGTGTCTGTGTAAAATGGCCTATGCCCTGTGAGTGATTGTGCAAGTAATGGACCACACAGGTGGTCAAAGCGTCACACAGTGACACACTCATAGAGGCCTCTCACTGGCCTGAAGGCAGGAAACTTAACATGAAATATAGCCACAGAGACACTAAAAATCTGCCCACTACTTCCTTCTACATTCCCATTTCCTTTTTATTCCTCTCACTCCTTTTCTACCCTTTATTTACCCCTTTTCCTTAACGTTAAACAGTGACGCAGAGATACATGCAGACACAAATTCTTCGGAGAAATGTTGGCCAAATGATTATACTAATAAAATGACAAAATAAAAAACTATGGACCTCTGCATAAATAAAACCAAGTTGAAAAATCATATAACCACTAACACACTTCAACTTACTCCCAACGTAGAGGCAGGAGCCAGCCAAGATGTGTCCCTTGTGGTTGTGACAGACCAGGTTGTCGCCGGACGTCTGTCTGGAGGCGTTGAGTCCGGCCAGCGTCACGCTGAGGTTGGTCGGGCTCAGCACTCTGTACAGGGAGCTGGGCAGCTGTTGACCATTGAGCGTCCAAAACAGGGAGCTGGCGTGGACACCGAGGTCGGGGTGGACCCAGCAGCTGGCGGTCAGGGTGGACCCTATGCGAAGGACGGGGTCCTGGGGGTAGACCACTGCTACATCTGGAAGATGGCAGGAAGAGATGGATAGTTAGAGGAAGACAGTTGATGAGCACTCCAGTCATTTTACACGTAAAGGTCAGTTTACTCGTCTCTTCTACGCAGCATGTGGAAGCAGCTGTATAATATCTTCTATGGTTCTGGGTGGACCTTTGTAAAGTCTAATCATAACCCTGATGATGTCATAAAGCTTAGATCGCGCCCAAAAAATCAAGCCCGACCCTACACATTAACTGTAATTATGAGCCCGAGCCTGATTTAAACCCAACATTTTTTTTAATACGTGGGCCGTTATAACTGACGTTCTAAACTACAATTCCGAGTTGTTTGAACTACAGAAATCTGTTTAGAAGGGGTATGCTTGGAGAAGTAACAAAAGAGGACATTGAAGGATGACTATCATCTTTTCTGCCATGGCAAGCCTGCTTCATGTGTCTGTTCATCGTCCCCGTTTTTTTGCTGTCACAGGCGAGCAGGGTGCCGCACTTAATGCACTCGACAAAGCCAACACATATGTTGTCACTGCCCACGACTTGTTTAAAATGGTTCCATACCTCCGACTTTCCTCCAAACTTGCTCAAAGTTAGGCTAATTCTCCTGTTTTTATTTTTTTCTTTACATCTTCAAGCTCCATGTTGCACTTAAGCTACACCATACAGCACAGCAGGCCGGGTGTGATGTGTGCGAGTAGAAGAGACGCGCATGATTATGACATAGCTTTCTCCCCACCCAATTAGGCTAATAAAGTAATTATTAAAAAAACACAAATGCTTGATCAAGGGCCCGAGGATAGTAGTGGGAAATGTCGGGGTCCAGTTCGGGCTCGGGCAGAGAATCTAAACTCTATGATGTCATAGTGATGTCATTAGGGTTATGAGTTAGGGTTGAAACTTTAAATATTGGACAGAAAGCCTGCCTTACAAACTGGGGGTGAGGTGTTTGAAGGATGCAGGAGTTTACACTACAAACATATAGAGGGTCTAACAAAATATGCTGTACCGTTGCATTGTGGGATATGTTGGATCCAGTGTTTTTAGAGCTTGCCCCTACTAAAGACTAAAACTCAGGATATCTCGGCCTCTGCTGCTTTGAGTTTGATCATTCTTTTTTATGTATTCCTTCAACTTTATGGACGTGTCATACTGAATTACTGGAGAATGCCTTTCAGAGACCTTAGACTTTGGAAAAGCCAACCTGAGGAGGGCGGATTAGCTGTCAGTTAGCATCCCAATTATTGCATGAATGAGCTAAAATATGTTGTTGTGTTACAGTAAAGATGACTGGCGCCTGACTTTGAAATCTCAGATGGTGCATGGAACAAAAAACTGTCCCTGCTTGAAGAAATATTCACTGTGATGCATTACCTATTTGAAGCAAGTGTTATGTTTCAGCAAGTTGATTTTCATGCTGTACTACAGTGAAATGTGTTTAAAAGTGGAAAATACATATAAAAACGTAAGACATGCCTGAGAAAATGGTTGTCAACAATGTAAAGCAAGCACTATTTTGGGGATAATACATGCGGAAACCTTATTATTTTTAAACACTAGTTGTTTAAAGGCTGTTTTCAGTGTGTTACTTTTGTAATTTTGTTTTGACTGTTTTAATAGTTTGATAATTACCTCTGCCAATGAGGTTATGTTTTTGGTTCAGTTTGTTGGATTGTTAGTTTGTCAGCAGGATTACAGAAAAAGTACTGGCCCGATTTTCATGAAACTTGGTGGAAAGGTGTAGCATGGGCCAAGTAAAAACCCATTAAATTAGGTAGCGGATCCGAACCATGAGGCGCATACATGGATTATTTTTCACTTTCATTAACATTGCGAGATAGGGCATGGCCTTGGCAGAGGTCTGTGCTCTCTGGGTGCCCTTCTTTTCTGCTGTTTTTCACCAGCTCTTGCCTAAGTTTGTTTCGCTCACTTGGCTTACAGTACTTGGGTACTGCTGTTTGCTTATTGTCTGTGGTGTTGGATTTTTAATCCTGTAAAAAGGTTGGTAAACTATTTAGGAAAGTTGCTACATAAATATTATTCCTGCTGCTTTTGTATAATTTGTTATCATGTTTTACAGCTAAATGTTAACATACAAATAAAGTGGCAAACTGCAAAGAACATACAGTTAGAGACACTCTTTAACACTATAGTACTGAGAGATATTATTTATATATTGCTTAATAATATTTGTGATTTATTTTGTGATGTAATTTGTTCTCAGGTCTCTCTTGTAACAGCAGCACACAAGAGAAGACAAGATATTAGTTTATTTCTTCAGATTGGAGGATTTAAAAAAAATAGTTGCCCACCTAAGTAGACAGGACTATGAAAACAATGTTTTCTATGCAGAAATGAGAGCAGTGACTGAGTGAGAGTGTCAACACTTTGTTCAGACCATTACAAATCTGCACCCGGGGGCCACATCTATTCAGCTGCCAGCCTTCTTACGCTGACAGACATTGTGTGGTCCTTTATGGAGGAGCCACCTTTGAAGAAGTTAATTCAACTGTAACTCCACACCAATATTAACATCACAAACCCAACTCCAGCTTTGACACAACACTTCCACACATTTATGCAAACACATGGATACAAACAAACACATGATCAGAGGGGTGGTTGTCTTTGTCACCGGATACAGTGGACGTAAAGGGGGCCGTGATTAGCCAACAATGTGCTGATCCAGCTGAATAACAATCAGTGTTTATGTATTCCAGGCGCTAAGGAAGGGACACTGCCCCGGAGCGCGGTGTGAAGCCCCTTTACAGCCCTTTCTTCACAGTTCAAACACTACAACGATAGACACAATTACTACAGTTTATTGTCTCTGCTTGACACACTCAATGGAGGAATTGGCTTGTATGATAGTATTTGTTTGGAGAGGATGAGGGTGCTTGAAGCACAGCTCTGATCAGGGCAACGGGATGAGTTTAACCCTGTGATTGCGACGGTCGGACATAGGCATAGGAGACCTTCAATGACATGTATGGGCGATTTTAAGTCTTTAGTGGACTGAAAACACTTTCCTTTATGCTGTCAGTCTTCAAAGGGACACGACATCCTCTCCTCTTTCTAAAGAAATGTTTACTCTCCACTCATCCATGCAACACTTCAAAGAAGGCCTTTACTTTCCTGCTGTACAATAGACGTACATGTGGAACATTTTGAGGGGCCAGTGTAGATGAGCCAAGAGGAAGATGTCACAAAACATTTAGTGACAATGAGCCGCGCAACACCATCTGAAAAGAGACGGAGAAGACAGCAGCGGGTGTTTGTTTTTTTTTTTACACAGCTTGCATTTTAGGTATTTAACTGATGCTCATATCTGGAGAGAGGAGAGATTATCTTGTCAAATCAATTTAAGTCAAATACATGCAGGAGAAATGGGACATGTAGGATTATGAGAAGTTCAATTCAGGTTAAAAAGCTGATTTTTCAGGGGGATTTAGTGTGTTTCAGAGTCAAATATTTGGTATTAAATAATCATATTCAACATAAATACTTCTGTATAAGCTAACAAGACATATAAACTCAAACTTTATGGGATTATGAGCTGTACTAAAAACTAATTATATGTTGGTAAGAAAATTCCACATTTAAACTGTTTTATTTCAGTGGCATCTGTAAACCACATCACACTGAGTGAAAGGGAGGCACCCTCCATTATTATAGTGAATAAAACAGTAATGACCAATTAGGCCCTATAATAAACAGCAGGGCAGTTTATGATCAGGGCCCATTGTCTTCTATAAGCCTCTGGAACTTTACTTTCTTTTATTAGCGCCTTTCAAACTCGATGAATAACAGGAGATCGTCCCTGAGGAATCGCTCTTTGCCAGTGAGCTCACCATAAAAACTAATCCAGCCACTTAACAGAGGAAGCGGACGTAACTTTGATTTATTTACGTTACTGTGCATTAAGCTGCCGGTTAACATTCTACAAAACCCGAGCAAATGATGTCACTGTTTTGTTGCGGTTCGTAAAGCCCTCATGCTCTCCATGTGTTAAACGAATTATGGCTTGACTTGTTGAAATTCAGCCTCCTGGGAGCTGAGTTCTCTATGCAGGGGTACAACCGATATACTTCAGCAGGAGCATATCAATAACAGGCGGTGTCAGGTGGACAGAGTGGCATTTGTCTTTTTTAATGTGTCACCAGAGTGGATCCAAGCAAGTGAGCCCCTAATATTAAGAAGCTATTGAGTTATTTTTGCATTGGAAACATGTTTTGAATACAGTATTACCCATAAGATCACTGTGAATCTAATGTGATCATATATGGGATATTGTATCCTCCTAACCCTACACATAGTGGTAGTGGAGTTAAAGTGACCTTTTACGGGCTTTATCCTCTTTAATATCACTATAATATTCCTATTGCCTAATGTAATTAGGAGGGCTTGCAGGGTTTTTTTGCAATGTTTACACTGACTTATATCCTTTTAAAATAGTAATTATATACCATATGATATCACTATATTGTAGTGTTTGCATTGACTAACACCCTTCTAAAATAGTATATTTGTGTTGTACTATTGTGCAAATCCATTTTTGCATTTGTTTTGTCTTTAAAATCATGCGTACCAGAGCAGGACAATGTCACACAGAGCTGTTTACAGTAATATCGTTGGGTGACACATGGATTAAACTGTCTTAGTGGACCAAAAAGGGCAGCCTGTACCCAAACCAAAACCCTTCCCCAGCAAGACCGTGACTTTGCGCATCGATGGACATCTGTGTGCAACAACTTACGTGTGGACAAGGACAGCACGCCGGGAGTGTGCAGCATGAGGAACATCAAGCAGATATCCAAGACGACTTTCATTTTCCCCCAGTTGGTTTTATCTCTGTCTTGATTCCTCGTCCTCGTGTTGTTGTGATGTCGCCTTTTCTTTCTCGATCCTGGATAGAAATTACGCACAGTGTGGAGAGAGCAAAAACAGCACGGGTTCAAAAAGCTGAACGCTCCGGATTTTATTAACAAGCCAACTCTCAGGAGTGAAGGAGCGCACTAGAGAAAGTGTGACCCGGTGGGAAAAGTCACCCTCTGAGAAGCCATAAGACAACACGTCCTCAGTAAAGGCTAAAGGAGTGAGTATACCGCGTCCTGTGTGGAGTCTTTTCCCTTCTTAATGCTTCCTGCAGCTGAATCATACACAAGTTCATACTTTTTAAGCCCCTCCTCTCTCTCTTCCCACACAGTCGCCAGTCATTTCCCCCCTCTTTCCGTCCTTTCCCTGCTCTTTTTTTCAACCTCTCCCTCTTCAGTGATGGGTAGGAGAGTCAGAGCCATTCACTTTCACTGAATCACTCTGTCCCTGTTACTTTCCATGCCTCAGGTCTCTGCTTCACAGGTTTCACCATAGGAGGCTGTTGAGTCACTGAAAGTTACAGGAAAGAAAATCCTAAAGTGTCTAAATATCTTTGTCCATGTAAAGTGTGACACAAAAAGCCTCTTTGTACCCACTTGAATTATGATGGTCAGTTTTGACTCAGACATGATATACTTATGATGTGTTGAATAACATGGGAAATTGTAGGCTACTGTTATACAGTTAAGATTTCTCTATGTACAATATTTATGTGTTGGATCTAAATAATTTGGCCCTCTGTTGGCGCTACGTGTCACTTTTCTCCTCAGTTACCTGTGAGGATGGAAATAGCTTTTTTAAACAAATGAAATAATCAACAAGTGCCTTCTAATATCTTTTCTGACCTTTTGGATTTTTACAAATCACCAAGGTTTAAGTGGGATTCACTTCATAGTAAGATTTACAAACATTTAAAAAAAGACAATGTGACGTTTCAAAGATGAAATAACAAATTCCTTCTCTTACAAATAAAAAGGTGAATGCATGGGTAATTTATATGCATTCTTGCTCTATTTAATACACTGGAGCTTTGCAGCTAAAGCCTTACTTGGTCTGGTATGACCAGTAGGTCATGGTGGCTATTGTTTGCTAATGTTTGTTCTGTACAGCTGTTTTGCGACCCAAGGTTCTTAGTTATTTTAATTCCCATGAACTATTTTAAGCAACTAGAAGGCTCCCTCTGACCAGGGACTTTTTTGGGGGTAAAAAATGTCCTTAGAAATAAATTTAGACCCTGGTCCCTGTGTTCAAAACGCCATGAGGTCCTCAGAAGGTTTCTAGTTCCAGGGGAAAGTCCCTTGGTCCAACCTTGTGCTGCTAATTATGCCACTTTTTAGCATTATTTTGTAATTGTGACTTTAACTATGTCTAACCAATAGTCAGACTTCAGATAGACGTCTACATTCATATGTTGAACAAAGCTGATCTGGACTATCCTAAGTAGGACTAATTTGCCATAAATTCTGGGTAAATTAAGACTTTTTTCAAACTAAAAAACATTGTTAACCTAGCAACAGCTTCAAACTGCTCATCTCCTAGTCCAGCAGAAAATGTTTGCCTTCTGGAAGAATATAACAGCTACAAGGACATTTCTTCACTGCTGTGTATTTCCAACAGGTTACTGCCCTCTCTAAAAACTCTTTCCTTTCTTCTTACTCGCAAAGCACAAATTATGAGACATGTTTATCTCTTTTTTTGTCTTTTGGGGCCACCGGTCAGCAGGAGTCAATGACTGTTACCATGGAAACATGGCTCTTAGTTTAGCCTGGGGGTTGGTTGGCCAACTTTGGTATGTCTGTCTTTATTTTTGTGAAACTAACTTGCATTAGACTACTCTGAAAGTAAAATGAAGACTGGCCCTATCACTACAGATCACTCTAAAACTTCTTTGTCAAACCGACATTTGGACACATAGCCACTGTTCAACAAAAAGTTGAAATTGGCTTTAGAGAAAGTTAGCTCCTTTACTGTAATATTTTCCATCAAACATGACCCGGTGGTTTATTGTAAAGGGGTGTATTTTCAGGAAATAAGAAACACTGGTTCCTCTTTTTTTCATGGTTGCCTTAACGTAAACATTTGTGTCAGAATTGCGGTGCTATTGTAGAGAAAATGGCACTATTGCTAAATAGACACTGACTAAGCATGAGTCCAAATAAAAGAACCCCAAAACACCCACAAACTGGCTCACTTGCTGTTTATTTATTTCATATTTATTTACCATGACCTTTCAGTCTAGATGACCTTCAGCAAATATGTAAACAAGAATCCCAACAGTCCCATTTATACACAAAGATGCTGGAGAGATTACCCAACCGGAGAACCACAAAGTCAGCTCAATAGGCCATTTTCACAGCAGACATTTTGACTTGTCATAGCAGGAAAAGCACTGGTGTTACTAATAACATTAATGAGGACTCCGTTCTATTCTAGTGTCCCAGTAAGCCATGACAGTGAGAGCCAGCATGCACAACCAGGACACTGGATCCGATGCAACTAAATGGAACACTACCATTATTACTTTTATTATTTATACAAGTCAAAATGTCTTCCATGCAAAAAGAGCTATTGGAAGATGAAACATATTGAGGAAACTTGCAAATATTTGACCAGGTAGTTCGGACAAAAAGGCATCTTTTCCTTTAATCATCTATAAAACATCGCACTTCCAAAAGTTTTGAAAGAGAAAAGTGCTGTCCGGATAAATTAAATTGGGAAAAACCTTCCATATTTTACAGTAAGCCTCTAGATTGATTGCGGAGTGATATGATTACATGTGAAACAACCACCTTTTCCTCCGAAATATAAAAGATCAGATAATCTGTCAGCCAATCAGCATCAGAGTTGCCCTCGGGCATCAGCTGAGTGGAAGCCAGTCAGCATC
The DNA here is from genome assembly GCF_008315115.2 of Sander lucioperca. Lineage (NCBI taxonomy): Eukaryota > Metazoa > Chordata > Actinopteri > Perciformes > Percidae > Sander > Sander lucioperca. The sequence continues at coordinate 21,881,500 of NC_050190.1, read as the reverse complement.
TCAATGGGAGTGCTCTGACGCAGGAAGTCTGTCAGTCTGTGCATCTTTAACAGATTCTGGAGACAAGCAAAGAGCAGGGAGACAAAGCTGGAAGAGGAAATACAATCACATCAGGTCACATTGGGATTGAGAAATCCACATTTGGACCAAAGACTGTGTCTGGAGAACAGAAACTCTCTTCATGTCCATCACCTAAATGGGCGCTGTGACTAATATTTGACTAATGGTGGCCCAAGACATATACAGATTAGTCCTGGTTGTCCTCCTCCTGGTTGGACCAGCGGTGAGTCAGCAGGAGTCCAGGCAGAGCGTGAGCCTAACAGCCGTGATGACCTTTGGGTCCCCGGCCTACAATGTCCCCCTTTTCTCCTCACTCAGAGGGGACTCTTGTTCGAGGGGCCGTTCCCGCTCGTGCCCTGCAGTTACTGTCCAGGAAATGTGAAAAGAATTTTGTGACACTGTTGCGGCTGTTGTGTCACTTTCCGGTCGTCTGGTATTCACAGTGTCATAGTTAGAATAGTTGAGTCATGACGGACAGCCGCCACTGTCTTCGCCCCGTCTGTGAAAATGTTGTGTCACTGTTTCAGCTTGTGTGTTTTATGCTGCTATTGTCCTCCATTTTTATGCACACACACACACACACACACACACTTCACATTAACACGTCATCTCTCACACATGCATAAAAAGACTAACACATAGACTTGCACAAATGTGTGCCATACAGTCAAATACATCCCCCCCACACACACAAACACACATGCACGCACACACACACACACACACAGCCATTTAAATACCACATCTTCCAACCAGACAGTCCTTAATCCAAAACACCACAGACAGAGAGCAGAAGACAACGTGTTGAGAGGCAGTGAAACACAATGAAGATGATGACAAAGGGTGAGACGGGGAAAGTCAGAAAGATCAAGAGAGCCATTACAGCGATGCTGAAGTTAGATGAGGAAGCCTGCTCTGTAATAATGCCAGTCATGTGAGGACAATAGGCTTTATATCTCTAGCTGGAACCACAACATGAGAACACAGGCTCGGTGTAAACCAATGGCACATGTTCGACAGAATGGAGAGCTGATGAGGCTCCATCTTTAATGCAGCTCTTTGCCATGCTAGCAGTGCGGCTCCATGGTGGGCACTGTCATTCACTCAGTCAATCCACCGCCTTGATCCACCCTGAAATTTCTCAATAACTATCAGATGGATCACCCTTTAAATTCTGTACAGACATTCATGGTTCCCAGATTATAATTGCTAATGTCTTTGGTGATCATTGGACTTTTTTTTTTTGAGCACCACCATGAGGTTCATGGCTTTAAGTGAAATGTCTCAGCAACTACTGGGTGGATTGCTGTGACATTTTGTTCACACATTCATGTTCCCCGTAGGATGAATTGTAATTATTTTGGTGATCCCTTGACTTTTCATCAATTTGTCCAATATTGTTGGTAAATGACCAAATACTGTACCTCTCATCAACCTCAGCTGTGCTTTGTTGTTAGCATGCTTACACGCTAAACTAAAATGAACTTTGTGAACAGCTGCTATCATGGCTATCATAGCATAAATGTGCTACAACATAAATCTAAATGAAGGAAGCGTCAATCTAATCCAGTGTGCCAACCACGCTTGAACCATTTTATGCAAGATCATGTCACTTTTTTAATAGCCATATAGAAACTATACTTTGAATGAAAAAAAAAGTCGTATTCAGAAAAGTAGGGATTGCTAAAGTCTTATTAATTTGACTCCACAGTTAAAGAACGTACTCTTAAAATATTAAAAATTCACATACACAAAATTTGGAAGCACTCACCCTTACAGACTTCTCCTAGACAACTACAATGTTTTAAGAGGTTTTCCTTCACTTGATGAATTTGTTTCCTGTAATATACGTCGTTCTTCGTCTTCTAATGTAATCTGTAGAATAATTAGAATTGAAACGAAAGGTCTCATAAACATAAGAAATACATCTTATATTCATATTTGGGGCCCATACAGTTTTTGGAATACGTGTATTGGTTAATAACAGTAAAGAATGAGATTGCTGTTATTAACATATACTTGAAAAATATGAGTCATTTGACACACTTTGTTTTCTGCATATTTCCTCTGCTAAACAAGATGTAAAAGAGGAAAGGAAAATACAGCGAAAAATTCAAAACAAAAACCTCTTAACAATGTTGTTCCTGACAGTCAGTCCCTATGTTAATTTACCTTAATAGTCATATGGAGTTTTGAAGAGTTATGTTACCCCTATCACACATGTCAATAAGGCCATTTGTGAAACATGAACACACATACAGTGCAATTGAGTATTCCAATAGTCTCCTTAAAGTCTTGATTGAAAGGATTTGTTGAATTTCTGCTAACAAAGTGGATAAACGGTTCGTCATCAGGAGGCTGGAAAGCTCTGAACAGCAAACTGGAGAATAATCAGAGGGATGGATGCAGACGAGACTAGAAAGAAAATACAGTGAGTAGACAGACAGAGACGGGAAAGAAAAGTTCGAGATTGGGTTAGAGACAACAGGAGAGCCAGAAGCCACTGAGACAGAGATATTTGGAGAGAGAGAGTGGGGGCAGAAGGAGGGGGATACTGAGAGAGAGAGTTAGAGAAAGAGAGAGAGAGAGAGAGCGAGTAATCAAGGAGAATCAGGACGTTTCCTCTGTAATACCCACAGGCCTCGACTGAGCCCAGGCTCCACAATCCTCCCTGATTGGAGGGAAGGGTTTGTTTGAAGAGGAGGTCAAGACCATCAGTACCTTGTTAAGGAAAAGTTATGTCCAGAGGAATGAAGAAGGCTGACTCCTTCCTGAGGAATTCATAGGGGGATAGTGTGTGTATATATGTGTATATGCGTGTGTGTGTGTGTGTGTGTGTGTGTGTGTGTGTGTGTGTGTGTGTGTGTGTGTGTGTGTGTGTGTGTGTGTGTGTGTGTGTGTGTGCTGATATAGTCACTAAAAAGGAGCGGCGGAGAAGAGGAGGAGGAATCATATTGTGATTTAAGGACGACCCCATCAACCCCCTCCTCACATAGTTTCTAAAGCCAGGATAGCAGCGCTGGCATTCGCTGCAATAATGCATGACAGATGTACATCAACCATGCTCTCTCTCTCTATCTCTGTGTCTGTCTGTCTCCGTCTCTCCCTCTCTCTCTCTCTTTCCCTTTCTGCCTCCTCCCATCTGGACCCAATGTGTTGTTGGTGATGGGCATCACACATCAAGGCATAAACCACTATAAAACAGAGAAAGAGAGGATTACGGTCTCCTCCGAGGAATCCTCCTGTTCTGGTGGTTGAATAGTGACCCTACAGGCAGTGAATGTTTATTAGAGTTAGCATGGTGTTGTTGTGGACTCCAACACTGTTTTCATGTTTTTTTTACTTACTCTGGATCATGATCATTTACAGGCATTGCCACCTGTACTGTATTTGACAGAGGCATAAACATTTGCATTAGATTGCTGCAAAATTTTAAAAATTAATGGAACTTTATTTAGTTTTCACATATTTTCGTGGATTATCGTTTCTCTGCATCTTGTCATATTGTAACATTTTAAATGATCTATTTAGCCATATTTTTTTGTACTTAGATTTCCCTTGAAAATTTTATCTAAGTCCAATATGTATATTACTCAAAGTAAGTACGTTTTTGTAGGAGGATACTCAGTCTTAATGATGAATGATTCAATTAATTAAAATATATTATGCATCCTCCTGTTCCTATGGTTGAGTTATATTAACGGAATTATTGAAGTCCAAGATAATATATTTCATTTTTGCATCATTTAAAAGGAAAATTCTGCAAGTATTTTGCATTCTTGGCTAGAATTTGAACTCTATTTCTTTATGTCTGAGCAGTGCTTGTCTTCTTGTCTGTTCCTAGTAAAAATGTCAAGTCTCAAGTCCAAGCTGAGACATTTTTTCGAACTTTGGACATCTCCTTTCAGACCCCCCCCACAAGACATTATACAACTATTTTCACCGGCTGTGTTGTACTCGGAGTACCCCTTTAACTACAGCTTTTTTTTTTTTTTTTTTTTTTTCACATTTACATGTGTTTCTGTGTTCAAACAGCAGAGGGCAGCACATTCACAGTGCATGATGTCAGCTTTACTCCCCTCTCATTATCACAGTAACACAAAGGTCCATAAAACCCTGCGGTTCTTCCACTAAACACAACCAGCCTTGATTGAAACCGAGCAGCATTTTCACATCTTTCCCTTACTAATTTAAAAAGTGTGTTCTTAAACAAACTAGGGCTTTGTGTTGGAGTTAGACGAGCATGAGTTGTTTTATGTGGTCAAGTAAAATCTGACGCCAAGAACCATCTATGGTTTTCTCTCATTACTACTCTTAAATAAGGGAATGAAGAAATGAAGCAGAGGTTTGGTTGGAGCTGAGGAAAGGGGAAAGCAGCAGAGGTGGATGTAAGGAAAGAGGAGTGATCACTCTGACAGAACAGAAATGTGGCCTGCATTGTGCTGTGTCACCGTGCTGTTGTACTTTGTTGTATAACTTCCTTGTAGCAGTAAATGGACTTGAGCACAATGCCTAGTGCATGAGGTACACACACACACACACACACACACACACACACACACACACACACACACACACACACACACACACACACACACACACACACACACACACAGGTGCTCATCTTGAAAAAAGAAAACGAAAATCTAGCTGAATAAAAGCATTTCATTACATCTTTTAAAACCATATCAAAATAAAAGTAATCACTTTTAATTAAAGCATTGCTGCTTTTAAAACAAAGCTACTCAATTCTTCACTGTAGAAGCTTTTAGTCACAAAGATGTGTCTCTGTGTTTTGAGTGATAAGTGTTTGTACATGTAACCAAGTGCATTTACTCAAGTACTGATTAAGTATTTGCACTTTCTGTTTCCATTTTGTGCCATAGAATCTGAATACTTCATTCATCACTGCATTTATTATCATTATTTCCATTTCATGCCACTTTATACTTGTTCTCCAGTACAGTTCAGAGAGAAAACATGTACTTTTTATTCCAGTATGAATAAAGATTTTACAGACAAAACATATAAGCAGTTCATCAAAGATGACGCATTGTTAATGATTAAACTACCTAACCGTATAGAACATTTGTATAAGAGAATACAACAGTAAAATAGTACAGTACACACATATTAACCCCTGAAAAGTATTTCTCTGTAACATCAAATATTCCTGATTAAATAAACAGCAGTCAAAATGATGTTCAGCGAAAACATCTTTCATCGGGACTGGTTTCATTTAGTTTAAGCAAACAGTAACAATAGCACAACAAATACATAAACATTTACAGTATGGGCACACACCTGTACATGTACTTACCACACATTTAACTGCATGTTCTGTATAACAATGAATCATCAGATGTGAATGTCCTTCCATGATATGTTTATTGGCAACAAAAGCATCTCCCTATGTAAATAAGTGGTTTATATGTTTATTGCGCCAGGAATAAGCTGAGGTTTGTGTTAGTTGAACAAGTATTTGCAGATATGATAACTTATAGAAAAAGAGACTAAATAAATGCCTTAGACATCTGATCCCAAAAAATAAAAGATAAAAAAGTACAAATGACAAATATATCTAAAAGAGAGTCCTATGTTTATTTATAACACAGTGAAATAGCAGCTTTATTCATGGTTTTACACTGATCATCCTCTACAGTTTGACTACCAACATCTTTAACATCATCATGGATTTGCTGTTGTGGTTTTTTTATGAGTAACAGAAACAATATGCAGACATTAAACTATGCACACGATTTTCAGTGTGTTTGTTTTTATGTTCTTGGTTAGTGGGTGTGGTGTGCTATGTGTGGATAATTATGTTGCCATAAAAAAATACAGTATAAACTTTCTTAATGTCAGCTTAGTTAACACCTTTGAAAAAAATTTGCAAAAATCACACCCATCTGTACTGAAACTGCCAGAGGGCTGATGACAAATGCTATAATTACAGGATGTGCAGATGAGAATTTGAATAAAGTTTGAAAGCAATCATGTCCTGAAATAATTTAGCCCACTATATATGTCTGGAAGATATTCACACAATAAAAGTTTAGTGAAGGATAGAGTGAAGTTTCCACCTAACAAACTAGATAAAGACTCTTATCATCTGCGCACTTTAATATTCATCATTAGAACTTGTTAAAATGGCTTTATGTGTCTGTGGTTATGATGTGCACATATAATTAACTAGTATTCCTGCTGAACAAGTCTACATGAGAACTGGGGAAAGCTTGTGATTGTTGTTTCATGAGGTATTGTGGAGGAGGACCAGTTGATTGGTTGCTGTTGCAAGTCATTCATTCCCAGGATGTACAGATCCGGAGCTGTGTTTGTTTTCTTCAGAGTTATGTTCAGCATTTTCAGTGTGGCCACCTGCCAAGGGTGTGACTTGTCAGCTCTCCTGTTGTTTGAGATGTCCATGGACAGGATATCAAAGTATATCTGAGGTCTGGCTGTGTACGATGTGGTCAGGATGAGCACTTACATGTCTGAGATTGTGGTCCCAAACTGAAAAAAAAGATACCAGGTGAGGGGGGAGAGGGCAGTCACTCCAAGTGGAGGAGTTTATGTATTGTAGGGACAAAAAAATCATACAGTGAGCACAATGGATATAAGCCCTTAAGCTATTTTCTTGTTCAGAATAATCTTTTGAAAATTCATGGTTTTCTTAAGCGAGTTCTGTCTGTATGTTGACTCTCAGGCTGTCAAACAAGCTCATTCACTTAATAAGACAAGTCAAGAGTTAGGGGATTATGGATTAAAATTTTGCTGTAGACCATGGTAATAAGCAATTTATCTTGACGTCAATGTCCCGTGAAAACTTTGTATCTTCAAAACACAAACTTTTCATGCGCTAGTTTACTCTGTTTTCAACTGTGTGGCACTTTTTTTCAGATAAAAAAAAAAGGATAGGAGGATGTAGGAGCAGGATAATTTTCCAGAACCATAAAGGGACACAAGGCAAACACAGAATGTATTTTGACACACAAGTTTTAAGCCAACGTGAACAACAGGTACAAGCAGCCAACTGCATGACTAAGGAAAATCAACCCGAGACCAGAAAAAGAAAGTAAGAGGACCTTGAGTAAATAATAATAATTACTTTTACCTTATAGAGTTTTTGAGAGATGCCTCTGGGAGGTGGTTTTGCCATCTAGTCTGCCCCCCTGGCCCACTCCCTTTGGGGGTCTAATTTGTTTTTCTGTCTTATTTTATTTGTAGGCAATACATTTATGTGTGTTATATTTTCTGTTTCCAATGATGTACTGTATTATCTTGTGTCACATTATGGTCTTTATGTTTGAAATGTTAATAAAATAATAAAAGAGCAAATAGCCTACTGCTTGTCTACATTTTATTAAAGGATTTACTATTTGTTGTATTGACATATCACCATCAGCCAAGAGGTGATTCATCAGGGCAGAAATGTAATGGGCAGATCCAGTTTTATTTTTCTTCATGAATCATCATTCAAATGAACTGGTGTGGATTTCCTGTGTGTGTGTGTGTGTGTGTGTGTGTGTGTGTGTGTATATGTATGTGTGTGTGTGTGTGTGTGTGAGAGAGAGAGAGATCCTGTTGTATGTTTCAACAGTGTAACGGTTATATAATAATTCTTGCACTTCTGGCCAAGGTTCAGTTTCCGTTTGAGGAATGCTGCCCCTGACTTGTTGCCATGTAGGTCTCTGTAAGCTACTGCCCGACCGGGTCGCAGTGTACTCCAGAGTTGCAAAGTCATGTTGATGCATTCCTCCACCGCAGCCTTTGGAAGTGTGCCGGCGACGCAGAGCAGCAACAGCAGCAGCAGCAGCAGCAGCGACACTCACAGCTCCGCTCGTTTAGCCTTTTAATGTGAAGAGTGGCAGATCTGCTACTTTCCTGACGGGACGGAACGCTTCAGCCAGCGACCGGGGAAGACCTCCTGCGGTCGGACAAGGCGTGCGGAAACTCCCCGAAGTGATTTCTGTGTTGTTCTCATGTGATATGGCGTTTAACGGCTGCCATTGACGTTTTGCTTTAGGTGAGTACATCTGCAGCTGTTTCAAAGTTAAAAGTGTCGGTTTCATGTGCTGGGTGGACGCGCCCTTTGTAAAAAAGTATTTAAACATTGTTGTCGCGCGCACGCGTGTGTGTGCGTGTGCGTGTGTGTGTGTGTGTTCATTTGTTGTGTTCATGCTACTCCTGACCTTCTTATATAGCCTACTGTCTATGCTCCTAACTCCTTACCACGGTCGCATTAACAGCAAAGATGTCCGGTAGTTTATACTGTTGTTGTCGACCTTTCCGTTTGTTTCCTCAGTAGGCTAGTGCGCAGACTCGTAAAGGGGAATTGAAACTTCAGCTCGTTGTGTTTTGTTCATGGTCTGTCATTCATGTAGAGTCAAATAAACATCCTCGTGAAAAACTAACGCTTTAAAGAGCTGAAACAACTAGTCGATCACAGAAAATGAATCGCTGACAATTAAAATAATCGATTAAAAGTTAAATAATTATGTGGCCGGGTTTGTGTAGTTGGTAGAGCCGGATGTGCAGGTTTACTCCTCGACGCAGCGGCCGTGGATTCGACTCCGACCTGCATGTCATTCTCCCTCTCTCATCACTTTAGCGGGTATAAGTTAGCAGCAGGTTTGATATTCGCCGGATATTCGTTTTCGACTTACCCCCGATTCAGTTTCTTCAATAAAATTCCACTACATTACGAGTGTAGTATGTTGAGGACAGTTTAGGACACTGTATCAAAAAAAAATGACAATGGTATTTCTCGTTGCTACCGATTTACGAGCGAAAACAGCACTTCAATCTACGTTCCGGCTGTTGGCTGAGTTAGGGACCGTCTACAAATTACAGTGCTCAGGCTGGTGACATATAGACTTATGGGATTTTTTCAGGAAAGAAATCACCAAAAATCATCTTTTGTAATTCTGATTACTGTAGTAGTAGCCAATGGTGGTCTGCTAGTTACTACAGGTCATATTTTTGTCATATGTCACATTATAGTGAAACAGGATGGAATTAAAAGTTTAAAATATTCACAAAAATCAACAAAGGTACATTTCCTCATTCTGATTGCTGTAGTAGTTGCCAAAGGCAGGGTGCTACGTACTACAGGTCATATTTTTGTCATATGTCACATTACAGTGAAACAGGATGCAATTAAAAGATTAAAATATTCACCAAAAATCAACAAAAGTACATTTCCTCATTCTGATTGCTGTAGTAGTTGCCAAAGGCAGGGTGCTACGTACTACAGGTCATATTTTTGTCATATGTCACATTACAGTGAAACAGTATGCAATTAAAAGATTAAAATATTCACAATTCACAATTGTCTACTAATAAATTACGTTCTGTAGTAGAAGATAGAAGACTGGGAAAGAGAAAATCCGTGACGATGTAAAAGTTTTGTGGGGCAAGGTTAGAGGAAAAGTCAACGTGAAAGATTCATTATTATATTATTTATTATGTTTATTTTTATTTATCTTTTCTGCCTCTTATTATTACAGTATTTTTTATTTTTATTTAAGTGTCGCTGCCTATTATTTACTTTATTTATATCTTTATTTAAGTGTTGCTTATTATTATAAATATTATGTTATTTATATTTTTTATTTATGTTTTGTTAAGAAATACAAGTCTCTTAGCTATAGGCTATTCATGACAGATTTTGTTCTATGTTGTTTATTCTACAAAGTGAGATCATTTTGGGGTCATATTGCCCTATAGGGGTTGAATAACAAAAGTATAGTGAATAAGAAAATTAAGCTCCACAAAATGAAAGAGGAAAAAAATACTAATTAAGGGGATCTTATTCAACAAACAAGGAAATGAGGTAACCAAAACAGGAAAATGTCTATTCCATCAACTCCTTTTGATAAATGATCTGATAATGTCATCTGACCTGTAATAAGACATACTCTGGCAACTACATCCAAGAGAATAAGAATATGTATTTTTATTCATCACTGGGCTTTGTTTTTGTTTAAGAACCATGCCTACATCCACCCTTCTTTACTACTCTGTAATTAAAAAATGACTTGTTAACAATGCCTTTGGTGTGTTTTTTTTAAATAATTATTCCCGTCCTGTTACACTAAAAAATCCACCTACATTAAGTAGCAGCCTAGCAACAAGCCCATTACATCAAACAGAATGTGAAAATGTCTTTTCATTGAATTTTAAACAATTAATTCCATCCTGTTTCACTGTAATGTGACATATGACAAAAATATGACCTGTAGTACGTAGCACCCTGCCTTTGGCAACTACTACAGCAATCAGAATGAGGAAATGTACTTTTGTTGATTTCTGGTGAATATTTTAATCTTTTAATTCCATCCTGTTTCACTGTAATGTGACATATGACAAAAATATGACCTGTAGTACGTAGCACCCTGCCTTTGGCAACTACTACAGCAATCAGAATGAGGAAATGTACTTTTGTTGATTTGTGGTGAATATTTTAATCTTTTAATTGCATACTGTTTCACTGTAATGTGACATATGACAAAAATATGACCTGTAGTACGTAGCACCCTGCCTTTAGCAACTACTACAGTAATCAGAATGAGGAAATGTACCTTTGTTGATTTTTGGTGAATATTTTAAACTTTTAATTCCATCCTGTTTCACTATAATGTGACATATGACAAAAATATGACCTGTAGTAACTAGCAGACCACCATTGGCTACTACTACAGTAATCAGAATTACAAAAGATGATTTTTGGTGATTTCTTTCCTGAAAGAATCCCATAAGTCTATATGTCACCAGCCTGAGCACTGTAATTTGTAGACGGTCCCTAACTCAGCCAACAGCCGGAACGTAGATTGAAGTGCTGTTTTCGCTCGTAAATCGGTAGCAACGAGAAATACCATTGTCATTTTTTTTGATACAGTGTCCTAAACTGTCCTCAACATACTACACTCGTAATGTAGTGGAATTTTATTGAAGAAACTGAATCGGGGGTAAGTCGAAAACGAATATCCGGCGAATATCAAACCTGCTGCTAACTTATACCCGCTCATCACTTTAATGTATTCATCTGTCCTGTCGAAATAAAGGCCTAAAAAAACTGAAAACTGAAACTACAAAATGAAAAGCAAATACTCAAATAGGCTAACTAGGCCTATTTCAATAATCAAATAATTGTTTCAGCTTAAGATACAATACAAATACCCCCTGCTGAAAAATAAATCATTTATCATCATGGAAGAGGATACAATTATACTTTACAAAGAAACTGGAGCTGAAACAATTAGTTGATTAATCAATCAGTCAGTTTTACAGTCTTTTTTTAAAGAAAAAAGACAGAAATTAACTGGTTCTTGCTTCTTCAATAATAATAATAATAATAATAATAACAAACCTGATGAGTTTTAGATTGTTGGTCTGACCAAACAAGTGTTGTAAGTATGTCAACTTGGGTTATAGGAATTGTTTTTACATTATATAGCTAGACCAAACAATTCATTGATTAATCAAAAAAATAAGTGGCAGATGAATCAATAATGAAAATAATCATGAATACAAAACACAATGCAATAAGAACATTAGAAAAATACAACTTGTTGCAATGCATGTGTCAATACATACACATATCTGTTCAGCTTGTTCTCAAATGTTTGTGTACTCACACGTTTTCACGTTTCAGATAAGGAAGGAATTTTGTTTGTTTAGTGACTGTATATTTAGTGTTTCTGATATGGTGAGTTTGTGGTCAGGAGGCAGCATTGGGCATTTTTAATTCTTCGATTTCAAGTGGTATTTTAGGTTACAATGTTTAGTGTGCAGCACTTGGCTGAAGTTTCTGACCATCAGATGTTTTTTACAGGAGGCTTTTTAACTCTTTAATTCCCCAGATATCAACAGCTACACTCACCTTGAAGATTATTAGGAACACCTGTTCAATTTTTCGTTAATGCAATTATCTAATCAACCAATCACTTGGAAGCTGCTTCAATGCATTTAGGGGTGTTGTCCAGGTCTAGACAATCTCCTGAACTCCAAACTGAATGTCAGAATGGGAAAGAAAGGTGATCTAAGCAACTTTGAGTGTGGCATGGTTGTTGGTGCCAGACGGGCTGGTTTGAGTATTTTCCAATCTGCTCAGTTACTGGGATTTTCACGCACAACCATTTCTAGGGTTTACAAAGAATGGTCTGAAAAAGGAAAAACACCCAGTATGCAGCAGTCCTGTGGGTGAAAACGCCTTGTTGATGCTAGAGGTCAGAGGAGAATGGGCCGACTGATTCCAGCTGATAGAAGATCAACTTTGACTCAAATAACCACTCGTTACAACCGAGGTATGCAGCCAAGCATTTGTGAAGCCACAACACACACAACCTTGAGGCGGATGGGCTACACCAGCAGAAGACCCCACCGGGTACCACTCATCTCCACTAAAAATAGGAAAATGAGGCTACAATTTGCAAAAGCTCACCAAAATTGGACCTTTCAAGACTGGAAAAATGTTGCCTGGTCTGATGAGTCTCGATTTCTGTTGAGACATTCAGATGGTAGAGTCAGAATTTGGTGAAACAGAATGAGAATATGGATCCATCATGCCTTGTTACCACTGGGCAGGCTGTGGTGGTGGTGTAATGGTGTGGGGGATGTTTTCTTGGCACACTTTAGGCCCCTTAGTACCAATTAGGCATCATTTAAATGCCACAGCCTACCTGAGCATTGTTTCTGACCATGTCCATCCCTTTATGATCACCATGTACCCATCCTCTGATGGCTACTTCCAGCAGGATAATGCACCATGTCACAAAGCTTGAATCATTTCAAATTGGTTTCTTGAACATGACAATGAGTTCACCGTACTAAAATGGCCCCCACAGTCACCAGATCTCAACCCAATAGAACATCTTTGGGATGTGGTGGAACAGGAGCTTTGTGCCCTGGATGTGCATCCCACAAGTCTCCATCAACTGCAAGATGCTATCCTATCAATATGGGCCAACATTTCTAGAGAATGCTTCCAGCACCTTGTTGAATCAATGCCACAAAGAACTAAGGCAGTTCTGAAGGCAAAAGGGGGTCAAACACGCTATTAGTAGGGTGTTCCTAATAATCTTCAAGGTGAGTGTATATTATTTAATATTCCTAAAATACGAAATACTAAAAAACACTTCTGTCATCAGAAAGCTTTGACCCCAGTCAGCTGTTAGGGCAGCTGAAAGATGACAAGGCAGAAGAGCTTGTGTCTCTGCACCCTATGACGTTGCAAAAGACATGTGGTCATTACAGCTCAGCAGTTTTAGACAACATTTTGTTAGGTTAGGTTAAGCAGGAGTGTCTTCACTCCATATACAAAGTCCTGTATGTGATATGTTCAGGTCAAAGATGACTACACAGGCTACCGTGTTCCCAAACAGCTGTGCTCTTCTGTCTACCATCTGCCAACAGAAACAGTCTGTAAATGGTTAACTCTCCCTCTTGCTGCCTCTCTTGTTTCTTCTTATAAATTATGCGTCATGTTAGTCAATGATTTTCTTCTATAATTCAGTTTTTCTGTTAGTTGAAGTATCTCAAAAGCTGAATCGAATCAGATGCATTTTTTTTATTATTATTAATGAAATCCTATTAGTCTGCATGGTCTTACTCGTCTCATTTCCAGACAGCCATTTGAAAAATAAATTAGACAAAACCAAACAGTCCCACCACCTGCGGTGCCAACAGTCAGGACCTTTGTCAAACAAGCATTGATAGCTGAAATCAATAAACTGGTCAGAACTTGTGTCACAGTGTTCTCACAGTGTTCCTGCAGGCTTGAGCAAATCTTTATATAGTAGCCAAGCTCTGCACACTGTGTTTACACAGTCATTCACTTTTAACCCCCTTGAAGCCTGATCAGGAGAGTAGGACAGGCTGATATATCCAAGCACAATGGCCCTTTATGGAAAACTGAGCTCTACTGTAGTAATGACTCTCGCTACCTTTCTCTCCTTTCCTCCCTCCCTTTTAGAATCTTCCTTCAGTTACATCTAAGATCATTTCACTCCTGCCCTCTCCCACTTTGTTTCTCTTCTCCCTTGCTCACTGTACATGTTGCCCTCATAATCTCTCTCCCTCTGCATCACTCTCCCGCTCTTTCCGTCTTACACTTTTGGTCACATGACCAGCAAACAGGCCAAGTGACTATAGATCAAGAGGTGACGGAACAGATTTGATTGTGCAACTCTGCAAAGCTGCACTCCCTCAGGCCAAACCAGCAATAACGTTCTTGTGTTCTGCTCAGTAAAACATCTGATAGATGCTAGTACAGAAAAGAAAACCATGGTTATAAAGTTAACACCAAACTGCTGTAAGTATAACGGTTTCTTTCTCAAAGGGTCAGAGTATAGCTTTGTCTCTAGTAGGATCAGGGTTTGTCTCTCTACTGCTGGAAAAGGGTCTGCTATTATTGATTCGAATGCACTGTTAACAGGCTGCGTAGCAGAAGTTTTTTCTTGTTCTCCAACTCAGGAGCTGATTTGTTCTGCCTCGAGCCGTAGCAGCAAGTGACACTCTGGAATGCAGATATGTAATGCTTGCTGGACAAGCTCTGGGTTGGCTGTGTTGTGCAAAGAGACAGTTTACATGTGTTTAAACATCCTATATTTCCAGGAATTTTGTAGGTCAAGCATTGCAAATGTTAATTCAGAAATAGGTGTAAGAGAATTGAGGTTATTTGTTAATCTTGAACACCCTAATCAGGAACCTGTAACAAAAAACATACTATGTTTTTTTCATTTACAAATGATGCTAGCAACTGCATGCTTTTAACGTATGACATTGTGTCTGACCACATTTCTAGATGCCTTTAGATCATGTGAGGCATAGTGCTTAAAGATATAGTCCTACTCAAAGTAACAGCATGCCATTTTCTTTCAATAGTAGAGTAGGTATTGATTTGTGGCTAAATGAAGTTGCAGTACAGAATTGCCAAAGATACAGAATGGTTGTGTAATGTCTCTATTACAGCGCACTGACAAGTACATTTGTGAACATGCTGTCACATTTGTTCTAACCAATTTAGGCATCTTTATCAATAATGTTTATCTCATGTGTTTCTGTTAAAGGAATAGTTCAGCATTTTGGGTAAAAATACGTCTTCACTTTCTTGCTGAGAGTTATATGAGAAGATCGATAACACTATCATGTCTGTCCATTAAATATGAAGCTACATCATGGGGATGGTTAGCTTAGCTTAGCATAAAGACTGAAATCGGGGGGAAACGGCTATCCTAGCTGCCCCCAGCCAGTGTGGAACCTCTGCAATCTACGGTTACCCACAACACCTTTCTCTGCATAGATTCAAAGAGACATTTTATGTGTATCTTCGGAATACCAAAATTCCAGCTGCAGTTGTTTCGCCCCGCTTCTAGTCTTTATGCTAAGCTAAGCTAACCTTTCCTAACTGTGAATTTAATGTACACACATGAGAGTGGTGTTAATCTTCCATCTAACTCTCAGCAAGAAAGTGAATAAGCATGTTTTCCAAATTGTCTTAAAAAAACAAAGGTCAGCTGATATAGTGATAACTAATTTTTTTTCAGTCCCAAAATCTATTCATACCGATCTCTAAAATCCAGTATCAGTCATTAGCTCTGGTAATTAGTTGACACTTCCACTTGCACTTAGTCATTTTTTAATTGACAATAATCCAGTGAGACTCTTAATTTGTGCTTTGTTAGAGACAAGTGCACCATTTAAACCCACACAGTAATTACATCATGTCTTCTACAGATACTTGATGTAATGACAAAGATCTTTCAATGACACTGTCAAAAACATATCTCAACTCAGATACACCTGTTTTTTATTTACATTTTCTACTTTTAGGTAGCCTGACAAGCCAGACCCACATCAAGATGTTGGGTCTGGGAACTCATCAATGGCAGGGCTCAATCCGAGCGGCGGGATAAACGGTTGTCTTTCAAATTCCCTCTGCACGCAATAGGATAGCGCTACAACCAACCAGAGCAACACTACTTGATAGATTATTCGGTCGACAAAACTCCGAACACATCCTCCTTTTTTAAGAATGACTTCAGTGCCGTTCTTTGTTCTTTTCTCAAAGAAAAGCTTAACTCCAAGTCTTCCAGAGTTGCGGCCAAAGCCGATTCGAAAGACCGCTGTTCGCCAGCAGCAGCAGCCATCTTCTTTGTTTTCAAGTAGCAGGGAATTCACGTGAAACCGTTGCAACTCTGCCGTCATTATGTTAAGCCCGCCCACCGACTCTATACATGATGTGATTGGCCTGACTAGAGTTTGGTTTTTCCAGCTCGCAAGCCAACGGAGAGTTGCTAGACTGACCCCGGCTGCAAATTACATTTGCTGCTGCAACAGTGCGTCTAGATTTCTAGGCTAACTTTTAGGATTATCAACAATGAATGTAGAAATACGCCAGAGGCAGATCATTGTTATTTGTGTGTTCTTTTCTTGAGGCTTACTAAGTTGAGATAGACGGTCAAACAGGATCCTGTCAGCACGGAGATGACACAGCATACTCTGACATAGGGGAGTGGTTTTGTTTCTTTACTTCTTTACTTCAGAAAATAAGTAGGAACATAGAAGTGTGTGTGATTCAGGCAAACAGTGGAGTGGTTGGTCAGCGACAGCTTCTGGTGTCTGGTAGGAATTCATTCATACTTTGTGTTGCTTTAAATAGCGTGAAT
>NC_050190.1:21017270-21189770 GCF_008315115.2 Sander lucioperca | reverse complement strand
TTTCATGTTCCCTAATAGGGATGATGTTGGTAAAAATATATTCTGATTTCATGTTCCATACACAGCACAGACATGTCATTTGGTCTCTTGTGAAATTACCCAAAACTCTGCACTTCCTCGACCTGTTTGCATTTCAGTTTTAAACCTGTAATTGTGATTTTATTTTTTGGGTCATAAATGTATATTAATGTATGAGCGGAATAAAAAAGTCTCTCACGTGCAGCCTCTCAGTTGTTGACTTCTATTTCCAGCTCTATGCAGACAAATGTACACAGTCAGCGGAAACCCTGATGGCGGGGATGCATATATACAGCCATGGAGGATGGTCAAATTCCCTTTGGTCATCAGATTGACCACAGGTGGTTTCCATGTTAAACACCACTGTCTGATCAGTGAATATATGCCCCTGAGTGTCCTCCACTTTATATCTATTGCTGTCTACAATGTCTCTAGGAAATGGCTCAGACATGCCGTCCTGAAAAAGTGCACTGCTTGCTCTTTTGCATTCTGAAACCAGTTATTAGAACAATGTATTTTCTTTTTTTTCTAATCAGGGAAAGTGTCTGGTCTGAGGTCCATGATTTGAATCCTTGTACAGAGTTTGTCTCAATGACACAGTGTAATCTAGAAAAATGATCGGGTAGGAAGCAGACACTTATCCTGCTAGAAATGAATGTGATTCTCAAGAGTGCAGAGATGCAAACATTTGCAGAAACAGACAATAGATTGCTATATCGGTGGCTTCACGATGATGAAAAGCCAATGCAGCTTGTGTGCATTAGCTCACCATGGAGGTTACAGGCAAACTGTGGCTCTGCAAGGTCTCTCTGACAAACCTTGCACTTCTGCCCCTTGTCCAGTCTGAACTTTGTATTTGAGGCCTGCATCTGCTGATGAGAGAGAGAAAGAACAACAGGTTTCAGAATAAGAAGGAAACAAGAATACACACAATGTTCATGGAGTGAAAAAAATATGAAATACTGGTATGTCATTAAACTCACCCAAATGACTTTGTGCCTTCTGCACTCTACCTGGCCCAAAGCCTTCTGCAGCCTCGCCATCTGCCTCTGGTGGAAGGACTCTCGGAGAGATCTAACTAAGAACTGGGAGACCAGTTGAATAGACCAGGAATCAGGCAGGAGCTGGATGATCTTCTCTGCCACAAAGACCCGAGGGTTGTTGTTGAGTAGATCTACAGCAGCGCTGGTGAGCACCTCAGAGCTCAGGTAGATTTGGAGCAGCGTGAGCAGCAAGGTCTGCCTGAACTGTGAGTCCTGGCCCTGGGCAGCCCTGCAGCAGTAGGCCTCTGCAGCCTGGAGGTCTCCCTCCTGGTGAACAAGCACTTGCAGTGCCTGAGAGTGTTCACCGGTCCTACCGAGGAGAATGGCTTTCTCTATGTGCAGGGTTGCTGACTTGACTCTCTCTGCGATTAGAATAATGCAATATAATTAAGTCACAATTCAGGAGTGATTTATTTTCTCATAAAGCATCAACACACCATATACAGTGGAGACATCATAGTACTTGGATTCCCATAGCAGCTGCTGCAACTTTCCTCTGGTCTTCCTCAAATCTGCTTTTTCTTCCTCTCGCAGCATCTGAGTAACATATGCCAGGGCCAGACGGTTGTGATGTCTCTCCTCCTGGGGGGGGACAGAGACATACCAATCATGTCTCTGTGTATTTAATAAAGGAGTCAGGGATATTAGATTAGGTAGCTGCTGCGGTACCCACCTTACTGTTCAAATCATGGATTAAGAACTCAAGATACAAAATCAGCGCCAGTGGGTACTTCTCCAAGAGAGCAAGGACGTTTTGAGCCTCAAATTGATCATCTGGTGGACGCTTGTTGAAAATCTGCACCCCTATCTTTTTTCAAATAAGGAAATTTGGACATTTCATTACCAATAATTGTCTAATAAGCAAAGCAATTTAGGTAATAGGTGGCATTTTGCTGTGTTTATATCCATAACACATAGTTGAATTGTGCAACTCTGCCCTCTGCAGTTAAGTTAAGAGCATGAAAAAGGAAAGAAAAGGCACCTCCTGGTTTCTCTGAAGAGTCCAGTCTGCAAATGTCCACACAGCATCTCTGTCTTGCAGCTGACTGAGAGTCCACACTATGTGTCCATATACATCTGAGCAAGAGGGGTCTTTGTGGAAGCCATCTGCAATTTTCACCCAAGTCTGAAAGAATATAAAAGGCATAAACACGCTACTTTTATACATCAAGTTTATGTATAAAATGTGTGCAGTTCTTTTGGGAAAGGATACCTCAATTGCTTCAATTTGATTTCCATGGCTTTGATAGAGGGAACCTAATGCAAAAAATCTGTAAATAAAAAGAGATCAAACTGCAAATGATCCATCAGAAATTGAGCAAATTGGAGAAAATGTCTCAAATGTTGATTTGGTGTAATTTCTTTTTAAAGAATAATTTGTCCTTAAGAAATCCTCGCAACAAATAATAATTTATTTTTTACCTGTTGTGTTGCTCCAAAACAGGAACACAGTGGTCCAGCCTGCACTCATTGGGAGATGCCACAAGCTGCTGCAGATTTTCAGTGTCTCCCAGTTCTAAGTACAGCCTCAGGAGGGCGCAATCCACCTCCTGAGTACACTTCAGGCCTTGCTCCGTCCCCCTGACTGCTCTAAGAAAATCTCCCAGGAAGGCCAGGTAATGATGAAATGTGTTCCTGTACTTTTGGCAGAGCACCTGGAGATCCCTGCCCTTGTTCACTTGATCAAGCTGGGATTTAAAGTCCTCGCTGAGACATGACTGCATGTCAGGGTAGAGGTGAATGATTTCTCTGGGGTCCAGCTCACCTGTACTGTTCAAGTAAGTAATGAGTATTGATTTGTGTTAGACTTAGGTGTAGAATTCAGCAGAAAATACCCACTATTCACAAGATTCACATAATACTGCACAGTTTGCTGTGGTTTATTTAGTGTGCTTTGAATTTGGAGTGTCGTGAAAGGGTTTTTTTACTCTCACATGAATAGTTCTTTGGCCTCGGAAAAACCCTCCCGGTAAAAATGAACAAATCCAGCCAGGCAAGTGATGGCCTTCTGCAGCTCCTGCCAGTAAAAAAAAACAACAGGCACACAATGCATTAACAATACATGAGCCGAAATCATTTAGGCAGAACACTGTGTCACTATCCTTAAATCTCGAGGGCAATATATGTTTCACTTTAAGATCTTCAAAATAACACAAAACCAAATAAGTTATACGAACTGCCTCATCATCATGCTAATTCTTCACCCTCACCTGAGATATGGCAAAGATAACCCTAAATCTCAGGCACCATCTGCTGTCCTCACTTGCATTCATCCAACTGGAATACACCTACAACAGCAGCTCGTAACAGTGTAGTCAGCCTACACCTCGACATCCTGGTTCAATCTGTTCTACAGTGATGAAATACTAAAGTCGAACACTATGATGCAATGCCAGCTGGGGTTGTAATGCATGCATATTATCTACACATCAATGGTGTGAATTAATTTATAAAATGGTAAAATGATAGCAGCAGTGAATGTTACAAAGGCAGACAATACAGAAAAAGTGAAGTTGAGAAAAAGCGTTTGTTTAAAAAAAACGTTTAAAAAGCATGTGACAGCTATGTAAGTTGTGAAACATGAATTATATGATTTTTTTAGGTTGAATATTCACCTAAAAGAAAAAAAAACATTTGTTGACCTGCACTCTGTGTTTGGACAATATAAAAGAAATCTAAGCTTGGTTAGTTTGCTTTTGCCAAGACTAGTTTATCCATGCTACTTTCTATGATTTAGTTGCTGCTTTATTAATGTGGTAAACTTAACACTGAAATGTTCATCCAGACTGAAATATCTCATCAACTACTGGATGGATGAAGGTTGGTGCAGACATTCATGTTCCCCAGAGGATGAATCCAACTGACTTTGGTGATCCTGTGCCAGCAGGTCAAAGTTTTAACTTATATCCTGTAAAATATTTCAACATCTTGAACATGGATTGGCGCAAAAGTTAGTACAGGCAATCATGGTTTCCAGACTCTATATGCTTGTGACTTTGGTGATCCTGTGACTTTTTTTTAGCACCAATATGAATTTGACTTTAACATCAGCATTTTAGCATTGTCATTGTGAGCATGTTAGCATGCTGACATTAGCATTTTCCTCAAAGCACGCTAAGGCCTCCTGCACACTGCCTGCGTGGCGTTTCTGTTGCGTGTCAGTTGCGTGGCGGCTGCGTGACGTTTTCTATGTCTTTACACACCAGAAACGTGTCTGACGCGGCACTGCTGCTGCTAGCCTTGTCTGTACACATGTATGTTTCCCATTGATAAAATGAAATGTTAAACATAAATATATACTGATTTGATTACAGCAAAGACAACATTGGCAGTATTGACGGCAAAATAGGCTACAAAATATTTTGTTTTGTATTGACAGGTGCAATATTTGAAAATCGATTATTATTTATTATAATTTTTTTAAATTACATTTACATCTGCATTTATGTCAAAACCTAGAGACTTTCAAACATCAAAATGTCATTTATTAAATGTATTTGTGTCAAAATGACATATATACATCTTTTCGTATTCTATTTTGCCTGGAAACGCTTCCAACGCGCTTGCGTGTCGCGTGAAAAATAGGCGTCAGTCCTATTTCTAGCATGCACGCGTTTTTGAGACGTGTGTGTCACGCAGGCAGTGTGCAAGCTCTAACCTGTTAACATGGGAGCCGAAATAAAAACGGACACGCCACGCAGCTGACAGGCTCACGCCACGCAGCAGGAGCAGATTCTCAATTTTGACCAAATATGCTGTTACTGCATTCTGCCTTTGAAGGGCATAATAGTTGGGTTATCAACATGATTATGGAGAAGGAAGGAAAGAAGAAAGGAGAGAAAGCCTACTATATAGGTGTCTGTGTCATTTTGTTATCCTCAGAAATTGTGTTTTGTAAAGAAGAACACATTTGTTGGAAACCTAGATATCAAAGCAGTGATGTGTTTGCGTCCTGCTGTGTGTCTATAAATTCAATTTCACCTTGTATGAGTCAAGTGGACGATGGCCTTGAACTCCGTCCAGCAGCAACAAGGCCTCCTCGACCCTCTCATGCCTGACAAGTGCCTGGATCTGCTGATCGAGTGGCACCAGACGTAGGCTGAAAATGTCTCTCTCTGTGAACACTAACACACCATCTGAGGGGAGATTTGTTTTGGGTTTTCAGAAACAGCCAGTGAGTAGGAACAGTAGCTGCAAGGATGATTGACTGAATCAGTGCAAACTGAGACAGACACAACCACATCTTTAAAAACAAAAACACAATTTGACAGCCTTTCGGTCTGCAATCTGCCAAGATTAGGTGATGAATTGATGTTGCCTGATATACCTGATGTGGAGAGCAGACCCTTTGCTCCGCTGAGACTCACAATCTGTTTTATCTGCTGATCTACCATGCTGTAGACAGACAGCACTTGGGGCTCTATGGTTAGGATGTAAGGGAAACACACTCCGGCTGCCAGCACCTCCTGAGGCCACTGCAGGGGAGGGCGCTGGCATATCCCTGTCTTCATCACAAACATGCCTGAGGGATGAGGATGGAGTAATGATGTCTTAGCAAAACAAATATCCCCTGGCTAGATGGATATATGGGGGAGTGATAGAAGATGATTAACTGTAAACATTTTGGCGGCTCTTACCCAAAGATTCAGGTCCGTTCAGGAGGAATTCCCCTCGTCCCACTGAGGTAACAATAACACGCTGCCTGCTGTGATTGTGAGGGAAAAGCTCTTCACTGCTCCCAGTCCGAATATCACAGAGGAGATACCTGTCGCTGGTAGCTACACAAACACTGGCACCATCTACTGCCAAGGCCACCGGGTCCTGGAGCAGAGGGACTTCCTTTATAACATCCCACCTGTCCACTCCCACAACGTGGATCCGGATCACCTTCCTGCGGCTGGAGGAAGTCACCATCTCCACACATGCTGCCTGGGCTGCGAGCAACGAGTCACACACCTCAAACAAAGACACATGCTGGATCTTCTTCAGGGTGGGAACAGGCTCCAAGGAGAACATGTTGAGGGCAGTAACGCTCCGGTCCCACAGGACAAGTAGATAGTTGAAAAGCGGGACTACCCTCAGTTGGGCTACATGGTTGCTTGAGCCTAGTTTTCTCAACCTACCCTCTCTGATTTTGTTCTGGCCAGGACTCAGGTCTCCATTTGTGCTACTGGGAAGGATGAGATGCTGGACTGTTGCATCTTTGGTCCCTATATACACATTTTGGTCATAGCACTCAAGGCACTGGATGCTGGATTTGTCCTTTTCTTTTGGGCCTGATTGCTTTTCATAGATATGTGTTTGTGTAAATGCTCTAAAAGCCATTGCAGATATTTAAGGAAGTTTGACTTTTGCAAGGTAAAATACAAAATGTATCTGCCCAAATGATCTTCTGTAAAATATGTAAAATAAGACGTCCCTACCTCTCTGCTGTTCTCCCTTCCTCTTTGATTCCTCCACAAGTTTCTGAAGTGTAATGTAGTTTCACCTCCCCATGTGACTATATCCTGACAGGAAATCTATGTCAGCATTTTTACTCCACTCATCCTGCCAATGTGAGGACACTTACACAACTCATCCAACGGCCTCACCAAGAAAACCAACTTTTACAAGTGTAAAAACAATAGGTACAGTATGGTGAGGAAGACGGTCGCTTGTATTCTTGGCTTGTGCGTGGACCAAAGTGGCAGCTTTAGTTAGTGGATAATGGACAAGTAGAAGAGCAAGTAATCTGCTGACTAAACCATATATGGTTGCTCTCAGTTTGTTTACAATGTGAATGAGCTGGGTGAGGTCAAGAGGCAACAGAAGCACACAATGATTGTCTAAATGGTGATGGTCATAAAAAGATGTGGATTTGAAACCTACTATCACAGCTATATTTGTTATGCTGGACTTTGTCTGTCCTTGGACTTTGTTTGTCTGACTTTCTGTCTTAAACTGACATGTGCAGACTTCTCCTCTGCATGGCATCATTAGAGCAGAACAAGTCATTTCAGGATGAGCAACAGCAGGCCCATAATGATATCCATTTCAGCATGACATACATAGAAAGGTCTTTTCTTGGAACAACGTTTAAGTATTTTCACGAGACAAACATAAATCATGCATCAAATTGTGTTTATTTGTATAATAATGTAAACTAAGCATACAGCAGACATATTTGTGTAATGAAAGTTGACCTGGGAAATTTAAGGGAAATATGTTTTGGTGCTGCAACTATCTATTGTTTTCTAATCTGTTAATTATTTAGTCCATAATGTAAGAAAATAGTGAAAAATAAGTCCAAAGTGACATCTTTGTTTTTTTTAATATGACAGTCCAAAATCGGAACATATACAGTTCACTGTTATGAAGGACAAAAAATGTCAAATCCTAACTCCTAAAAAGCTGAAACAAACATTTGTACATCGATTAATCCATTAATTGACCTTTCGCTTTCATCCCTCATAAAAAAAGGGGATTTTTCATTTTAACCAACAAAGAAAACATTAATCAACAATGGAACAATGGCGCCCTAACTTTAAAGATACATGTTGTGTGTGTGAGCAAAGTGAGAGAACTATTTATATAACACCAAAATAAGTATTTGTCATTCAGACTCTGTTTATGTACCAGGCATGCGAAGAAGAAGAAATATTTATGGATACACAACATCTGTATCAGAACAGGAGCTCTCATTATTATTGGGATAAACCTGTGACCCCTTCATGGAAAGATCACTTCTCCCTGCCGCAGTCGGTGCACAAGATGTTGTCGCGCTGGGTGAGGAAGCCGCGTCCCACCAGCGACACAGAGCATTGAATGCAGGTGAAACACTCGCTGTGCCACTGGCGCTCCTCAAAAGAGATGTACTTGGCCCCTGCCAGACCTGCACACATTAAACAAAGATCCAGAGATTAATGCAATATCTTCACCTTGTTAATCTGACAGGTCCTACACAAATGCAAATATATATGAGCGGGAGAACTGCAAGTCAGAGTGAATAAAAACATGAGCACATCCAGTGACTCACTTGTGATGGGCTTGGTGCAGCCCACACACTTCTTTGCATATAGGTTGCTGAAGCATTCGAGGCAGTAGGGGTAGTTTTCCCTGGAGGTGAAGCGCTGACCTGACAGCTGCTTTCTGCAGCCGATGCATAGGAAACACTCGCGGTGCCAGGGCTTGTCTTGGTAGGTCACTCCACCTGTTGTGATGGCCTAGAGGTAACACAAATCCACAGAAAGTAAGAGAAAGAGACACACAATGGCATCCCTTGCATCCTTTTATTCTGCAGCCACCATGTGAGTAATTTTAAAACACCAGTCAGGGGGATTACTGCAGCAGTCAATACTTATAAAAGACTCAGCTGTAACCCTACCTTCTTACAAGCACAACATTGGTAGGCAAACTGCTTCTCAAAGCAGGGCACGCAAAAGTAGCCGGTGTCTTTGGGGATGAAGGACTTGGTTCCTATTGGCTGCTGGCAGCGGTGGCACAGGAAGCAGGTCTCATGCCAGCTGTTCCCCTTGTATTCCATTTTACGGGATCCTGGCACAGGGGACGAGAGCAGCTTAGTCAGCATATGGTACCTCTATGACAGAAACACACTGTGGCCCAAAATAGTCCTGCTTTATCTGTAGGGAGAAGATGATGGTGCAATCGTAATAATCTTGAATCTTAAAGAATTTGGGGAGAGGAAGAAATGTCATCGTCTAATGTTTAAATTATTTTTTGAGATATATTGTGTGTCGTGCACGATTAGATATAATTGTTATACCATTTTCTCTTCAACTCTCTTTAGCAGTTGACGTTGCCTATTTGTCATGGAATTGCAGATGTTCAAGTTTACATTTTTCTGAACACTTTAAGGACTTCCTATGCATGTAAAAAGTTGAGAGTTGCTTCAAAATTGAGTTTAAAAAATGTATACTTGATCTTGGAAAGAGGAGTTCACAAAACAACCTAACCACAAGGTGCATTAAGCAGTTCTGGAGCTTTGCATTATATTGCAAAATCTTCATTAAGCAAGTGCCCAGTTGTCATGGACTTGTAGATGTTCAAATTGAGAGTTCATTCAATCTCAACCTTTAAGCCGAAAAGTCCTTGAAGTGCTCAGAAAAATAGAAATTTGAACATCTACAACTCTATAACTGGGAAAACTCCCTCTGTTGAGAAAGATTGTGTATTATTTTGGGAAATATGATTTTTTCCCTTTTTTTGGCCCTTAAAAAAGTGTCATCCTTAAAAAAAAAAACAGATTAAACAAATGAGATATAACGCATTAATTTGTGAGCCTTCAGAGGTGATATTGTCTAGCCCTATTCATTGGCATCATCATCGTCATCATCCCAACATACCATACCTGGCATGACAGTTTTCTTGCAGGTGGTGCACTTAGAAGAATAGTCGTGGGCGTAGCATTCGGTGCAAAGTAACAAATCATCCTTAGCGGCAAAGGCCTTTTCCACCAGAGAGCGGCTACACTTTGCACACTTGAAACATTGCTCATGCCAGTGGAGATCCTTGTAGGACAAGTCCTGTTGATATTTAACACATTATTTATTGCACTTGTCGATATTCTGTGAGATCAGATTTTTATTTATGTGTATGGATTGAAACATGTAAGACATTTGACAAGTTTTTAAAATGTCTCACCTTTATATCCTAATATAAACAGACATAACACAGTCTTATTTAAGACATTACTGAAATCAAAGCCATTACTCTCAGGGTAACACTGGTGCTCCCTTACCTTGCAGTTGCAGCCAATTGCTAAAGAGCAGCTCTTACAGCAGTTAGCGAACAGGTTCTCATAGCACTTAGTGCAGTACTGCGTGTCCTCTTTCATTATGTACTTCTTCCCCAGCAGGGAGTCTTTGCAGTAATGGCAGTTGAAACGCTCGTTGGTGGACATAGTTGTGTTCTTTTTAGCTGCAGGTCAAAGAGAGCAGGAGGAGGAAAATTGGACAATAAGGAAGAAGATGGAAAGATGGAAAATTCCCCGTAATAGTCCAAGCAATCTCTCCCCCCTCTCATCAAGCACGTAAAGAGGCCAAGAGATTTTTCCCCCTTCTTTTGAAAGAATCTGAAAAAAGCAGTGCTGTATTAAAGAAGTCTCTACCTCAGTTGATATGGGGCGAGGGTAAGGCTGGAGCTGGGTGCTGCAGAGAGTGAGCGGTCCAAGCACAGGGATGGGGCAGGGATGAAAAAGGGGTGAGGCAGGATTAGGGGGATCCACTAGGGGAGGGGGGGTCTTCTATAAATACTGGCCCTCTTATTAGCGGTAATCTCTGGGGAGAATGGACACGCTCCACTGCATCCTTCTGCACCTTTTAAGGGAGCTGATGGTGCACAGATCGCTAAGCCTTTGAAATGATTCAATCGTTGCTTTATTGCAGGAATGTGTTAAAGCAGTTTTAGGACTAGAAGATTGATCAATTTCACATAAATACACATCAGGACAAGATGAGATTTGAGACTAAAGATGCAAAATATTTTTTTGTTTTTCACACACTAATATCAGTTTGCATATTAGTGCCACAGAAGAGATAGTTGGCCATTTGGATGCTGTGACGTGTCTGGACACACTTGTGGCCTTTGTCAGTGCCTGCTACACACACGAGCAGTTGCAGATGGCTGATGAGAGGTAGGCGCCAGCAGCTTTGTTGTTGCCAGGTACTGAACTATATATTGCCAGGACCTCTCAGTAGCTATTGAGAGTGCCTTGGCAGCACTTCAGAAGAGGGAAGCTGTGGATGTCCGATCCATCCACGGCAAAATAAATTAGGAGAAGCAATTCAAGTTTGATGGTGACCAACTTGCTGATAACAATACTCTAATAGCTTCATTAAAAACACATATTTAGTGTGTTGCTTTGGAACAAAAGATAATACACACAATAAAAAATAACTGGGTTAAAAACGGACCCATTTTGGGTCAATATAGCACTTACACAAAACTAGGTCAACTTTAACAAGTATTAATTGATTGTTTTGACCCAGTGTTTGTGTTATTTTGTTATATTACTGTTTAATTAAAATACAGTAATTTTGATCTGGTGTTAGACACGACAAGCTAAAGTTTTACCTTATGTATGTGTATTGTATGTATGTATGTATGTATTGTTAGTTGTACAAAACGATGACGTCCTAAAACTGCAAAGTATACATATAAGAATTAGTGATAAATAGTGACATGCAAGTGAGTAGATCATAACGGTTTGCAATAATACCAAACCCAGTAACATTATACTAACACTGGGTCAAAACAACCCCTTGTCTTGGGTGGTAAAGTTATTACGTTGGTTCTATATTGACCCAAATTGGATCAATTTTGACCCAGTGAGTTCAGCACTGTGCCCAGATCAATATAAAATTCAATTGCCTCTGATTTGTTTGCGTGTATGTTTGGCTCAATCCCCCATACCAAGTTAATTCACAATTGTAGGTGTCAAAAATGATGCCCAAAACAGTACAAATTATCCTTTCCACCTTAAAAAAAAATCCCAATTCTTCAGCATCTTTGACTAACAGTTGACTAATTACATTTGAATTTTGGAACATGTGCTCATATCAGTTTTCCAAAAGGATCAGGGGGCGGACATCTTCATAAAAATAGCCTGGAGAAGACCACCAGTCAGCCCACAGGCCTAATCCCTCGTATACTCACAGGAAGGTCAGTGACAGGGATGAGGCTGAGAGGAATGCAACTCTGTCTCCATGTACTCTGTCTTTTCTCTCCATTAAATTCAGTACCACTTCTTTTGAAATTCATCTAGAATTACACTCATGTGAATACATAAAATGTAATCTATTTTTGGATCGGCAGATGATGTTAGAACACAGGCCTGCGTTGCATGTAGGTGGTATCTACAAACCTCAGAATAATGTAAGACTGTTGTTTTTGCCCTACAAGATGCATGTTATGTAAGGCTTTCAGTACAAAATACCCATACCATGTCAGGAATTCAGATGTAGGAAATATTTCCGATTTGAAGTCATGTCATCCTTCAGGTTTTACTTATTTGTAAGTAGGTGGATCCGCCGGATTACACAGAGTCATCTACTGCTCTGGATTAAATTACCACTGTATTTTACCCTTGCTCCCTGCTGGTGTCCAGATCAGCGGCTGCAAATCACAAAGCCATGCCATAAATAAACCCAGAACCAACTGTGGGGCAAATAATAGTCATTGTCTCTCAAAAAGCGTCTAAGCTTTGTTGCATTGGGAGCTGCTACACAGTTGTGTATAGACACGAGTCTGCCATCGTGTGACATGAAGCCAGGGGTGGAGGTGACCTATATTCCCCAGCAAACAAAAACTCTCATCTCTTCAAGTGTATTAACATAATATGAAAGTCATGAAAAATAAATTGCATGTCAACAGACGGCTTTATTCACTGGATATTAAAGCAGAGATTATTGTATATTGTGTTTTTTTATTTTGTTTATTTGTGGGACATGTATGTAGCATAAACCAATGCCACACACCATATATTTATATTCTCAGTGCTAATCTGCATTCATGCATGCCTGCTTGTAATTTTATTATAACCGCTCTGATTTGCATCTGATAGATAACAGGTGCTGGTCTTTGTCTCTCGGATTATTAACTTCTACAGACAGTGCCAACTCTGCAGAGCAAAAAGCTTGCTGATCTTGCATATTCCTTTTTGCCTGCTTAATCCTCTGAAGTCAACTAGTGAGCAGCTGCCAACAGATTTCGTATGCGGCCTGTCGAGCCCCACTAAATAGGCCATTATTTGACCTGGACTCGGGTGTCCTCTTATCTTAATGTATTCAGTCTTTACAATAAGGTGTAAGTGGCGTTTTTTCCCCATCTTAATCAAGTGATCTCAGAGAAGAAGAGAAGCATTTACTTTGGTGGCTCCTTTGAGGTGGTGACTTGTCGGATCAACACGACACAGTTGCATTTCTCTAAAGCACAAAAGCCTCGCCGCACCAGAGTTGACAGCTGGTTGGCATGGTGATGACAGCATAAGTAGGATCCATTAGGTCGAGATGAGGGGCAGGTCTAGCAGTTGATGAGAGTACTCACACAAACCTGGCCCTTTGAGCAGGCCTCTGTACTCTTCTGCGACGTGGGGTGCTCGCTTTCAACGCAACATTTTCGACTGTACATGATAGTCACATAGGGGGTTGCCGGGGGGCAAGGCGATACAATCTACCAAGTGTACAATCTAGCAAAACCTTACACCCCTTCAGGGAGGCACTTTGAGCGCCCGGGTAATCCCTCCCCAGTTCTCACCAAAATGAGTCATGGCATGAGTGGGACAAAACCTGCCACATAGCCAGACATATGATCTCCACTTCTAAAGAGGAGAGAAAGTTGTCTACTCCTAGGAATGCACAACCCATTAAAATGTTCTCTTCTTCGATCCCTCGCCTCCTCCCAGCCCACAGATTTAGTGGTATTTGGATTAACGTTGTAGTTGAAGCAGCTGACTACCTTTGGGTGCCAGCAGCAGCAAGTCAGAGCACAAAAAACTAAAAAAAAAAATGTATACCTAGAATGTTGATCAATTATTAACAGCCTGCAAAACGGAGATATCATTTGAAACCCTAACCCTAACCCAATTCTAACATACCTGCTACAGGAAGAATCACAATCTTTAGTCAACCTCAGACAGCTTCAGAGCCCAACAAGACTTCCTTTCTTCTCCAGTTTTGAAAGACGCTTTCCCAGTAATCATCACTTCATTCTCAGTGCCTTGTACTGAAACACAAACAACCAATCTTACTGTAAATGGTCCAGATTATTAGATGGATCCAAAAAGCATAGCAGTCAGGAATCTAATCTGGGCCTCATTTTCTGATCTGCTATGGTTCAAAACATGGAATTCAAATGACAAAGAAGGTAAATGGTAAAATATTTGTGTTGGCATTATTACAGGACTGATGTGACTTTGAGATTTTGTTATATCTCAAACCTGAAATAATTTTTGGTCACTTGGGTGCAGCGAAAACTAACTGTGCACAACATTTTATTATCATCTTTTTAAGATGATGGAGAAAGCCATTGCAAACATCCAGTAGATATGGAGCAACATCATTAATTTAACGCTCTTCTGGCTGTGCTTTGGTCTCCAGTCACTCCTAAAGGAATTATCTGGCTATTTAGCTGTTTTAGATCAACGCTTACCTCGTCTGTCTGCAGTTAAACGATGCCAGGAGTGTTAAAAGTGAACCAGAACAGTAAAGTTGGAGGCTGAAAAAAACCAAAACACTGCGCTGAAAGACGCTAAATAGCTTTGTCGAGCTGAGGGGAACTGCAATAATTTCCTGTGGGTTCGTCTCTACAAGACACACCTTTGACATTACAATGTTCTCCTCTGTGATACTGTCTTGAGTTCTGAAAAATGGAGGCGAAAAGCCCCCCTGCCACCTGAACTTTCACATTAATCCCCAACTGACATCGATAGATTATTTGCGCCACTGATCCCACCAACACAAACACATGTATCACACACTTTGACCCACAGCGTTAAGCAGAGAGCAGTTGACAAATATGTGTGATATCTCTGTGTGGTGGAGGAGAGGACTGCAAATACCAAAGAGCTAGCGAGGATATGGGGTAACTAACAACAGCCAGAGGATCCAGGCGTAACCAACACAACACACTCTACTCGCACTCATCAATCACTTATCAAGGCTTTTGGATAGCTATTTATACCTCTGCTGCATTACATGGCACTGGAGAACAGTGTGGGCAACATCTGCGGAAATTATATTTGATATAGATGCATATATTAGGTGGCATCATGTAAATTAAGTTAAGACCAACAAACTTTGTCTAACCTAAAGAACTCAAACTTTCACATATATACAAGAAGATCCGTGTAAAATGGCAGAAGTACTCAACTTTAAAGGAATGATTTGAAAATTTGGGAAATGCCCTGACTGACTGAATTCGAAGAGAAGATTGATGCCATTTTCAAGTTTGAGAGTGCTATCAATCAGCAGCATATAAATGCAATTCCCAAAATGACAAACTATTCCTTTAAGAGTAGAAAGCAACAACAGAATCTGTTTTTTTTTGTCGGAAAAATGGTTTCAGCGATTTCATACATTTACCATCAACTACTTCATCAGCTGTCTCTTTACAAAAAACTGTTCTGTATGCTCCACTCAGGTTTGCTCATTTGTCCATATCTTTATTTTCTTTGACACTATCAGACATCTACAGTTAAAACACAACATTTGGCAAAATACAATGATTTGGCAAAAAACTTGTACTGATTGACTCACTGACTTTTTTTCAGTGAACTGGCAGAAAATGAGCATTTCTAGAGAAATCGTCATGTTCAACCACACACAAAAATGTCATCACACTAAGGACTCCAGCAAAATCAGTGCCAGGTCAGACAGTATCCAAAGACATCCTGATTCAATCTCTGGTGTTGTGACACACTCACAGACTCAGAACAGGGAGCAGAGAAGCCACAGTTCATCATGTTTGTTTTTGTGCAAAAAAAGAGAGAGAGGATGAGAGACAGACAACACAAAGAAAAAAACCTTTTGTTTCTTAAAGTCATCAACCACATTGGACAAGAAACCTTTGTTTTCATACATGAGATTGGATTGTACAATATGAAACAATGAGTGGCAGTGTGACAGTTTTAGTACTCACAATAGCTCCATCTAAAGACAGCCACCAGCACTGTGAGTCACACAACTCCACATGAATAAAAGTGCTATATCTCTGCTGCATTTTGGCACGACTTTTTCAATTAGGTCATGCCAACAAGATTACCGCCTAATCAAAGAAAAAAAAAAGTTCTGCGTAAAATTCCCCCACTTGATGAAACATCCACCTCACAACATTAAACCATTGTCTCTGATGCTGGTTTTCCTTTTAAGTGTGTCTCTCTTTTCGCCATAATTCACAGCCTCTTGAAGCACCAACATTACTTACAAACGTGCAGCGAAATCACATTCACTGCCTGACAACACTTGCATGTTATAAAGAGATTTAACCATTAAAAATATATACAACACATTGTTTCTTTTCCCCATAAATGCAAACACTGCTGGAGCTCCATCAGTCTGGTGCACGTACAGGAATGATCTGCGTTAGTGGGCTGGTTTGATCCAGATGATGATTCAGTTCATTTCAAGGTTTATATACAGGTTTCACTATGGCATTTGGAACCATATTCCATAAGAAAAATAATTGAATTCATCCTAATTTACATCAATGGTCCCTTTGACAGTGAAGAAATATCAAAATGATAATAACCTGAAACATGTTTGAGTACTCTGACCAAGAAGACGATGGCTCATCTTGCATAAAATGTTGACTTGGTTTTGCAGTTCTTTCTGTAAAAACTTCATGTCAATAGCTGCTGAGTGCTGTTAAGATGCATTGTTCAGTGGATTAGCTGTTCTGACTACATTTAAAAGTGATGTGATATCTACAGATGCAGATGTTTTTTTGTCATGATTGTTTTTTGTAGTGTGCTCTTGAGTGGTGTAGGTTGGCTGGCAAGCCACACAACTGTAAAAAAGAGTGTAAAAAATAAATAAAAAATCCAGAACAATATCTTCTGCATGCTGCCCAAACAACACTTTGTGATGATTCAAAGACAGGTATATGGATAATCTTGCAGTAATCTTGAACATTTCACAGCTTTCACTTTTTGTGTGGGTAGATATCACCTGATCTGATTGTATCTAATTCACAACCACTTCACCCATACAGTAAATGTAACATGTGCTGAAATAGTTGAAAATATCAGTGTAAATAGTTAATGTCACATTGTGAGATGACCGTAGCCTACACAGCAAAATTCAGTTATGTTAATTTTGTGCTCTTTCACGTCACTTTCACTATTCAATTAAAATGTACAAATCAAATCAGAATGAAACATAATGAGGTGTCTAGGAATTTCATATTGCAGTACAATGTCGCTGTACTGTACTATTATCATCCACACGCGATCCAACTGTGCTGTGACACATCACATGTGACAATGAACAATTCACAACATGATTAAAATAGTAACCTCCCTCTCCCAGAGCAGAGACACATCTGCTGTCGGAGACTACCGGGATAATGATCACTGTATGCCATCTACAACCACATAACACTATGTCCGTCTGTTTTACTGTACATTATGTAGAGATAGGTAACAGTTGGATTAGCAGTGCAAATGCAAACTTACAAAAATATGGAGGAAAAATGACAGCTACATAATTCCAAAAATACACAATATGCACATGACACAATTGAACTACTTTCACATTTGGGTTCAGTAAACACTGCATAGGTGACTGCATCACTAGCACAGATGAGATTGTTTTCATATAATGCCTCACTTGAATAAATATTACATAAATATTTGCACATTTTATGTCAATCTCCTTCTGCAGCCAACACTATTCCGGCGTCCGCTTCATGAAAAGATGATACTTAAAGAAATAAACAACAACCTTGCATCATGAATGTTATCTGTAATACAGGAACATCCATACATTCAAGCAATCATACTAATAATATGAATTAAAAACATAAAAAATAGCAGCGAATGTCATGTTAAGCAAAACATGGGTTGAATTAAAGATAAAACATGTAGTGCATTTGTAATTCATTAAAAATACTGTAGATAATAAATGAAAGCAAAGTAAGGCTTAGTTTGCAAATAAAATAAACAAGACGGATGTCTCACTGGGCCACTGAACCAATAGAAAAACATCATTCGGGAGCTCTGGACAGAACAGTAATGAACCTTCAGTTTCAGCTTTTAACTGAAGGACAAAAATCTTAAAGCACTGCCTTTAACAACAAAACAAAGCACTATGCGCCCCAGTACCACTTGTCAAGGTTATTGAATGCCTTGTACTCCTTGTGCCTACGCAGGTAATCACAAGCCAGGCATGTGTGCTCTGCCCAGAAATAGGCCTTCTTCACTTTAAAGTGCCGCCTCCAGTCAAAGTACCTGAGGTACATTTCCTCGTTCTTGTCCAAGAGCAGCAGGTAATCGGCCAGCTCCTTGGGCGAGGTGAAGTCGTCCACGTGGATGAAGGCGTCTCCCTGGATAAAGTTCTCGTAGTTCTGCCTGGCCGGGCCCAGAACCACTGGCACTGTCCCCACCGAGAGCGGGTTGTACAGTTTTTCAGTAATGTAGTCCTTGTGGATGGAGTTCTCAAAAGCCAGGTAGAACTTGCAGCTGGCAATGGTGGGGAAATAGTCTTGGTCAGAGATGTACTCCCCGAAGGCTTGTCCATACGCGTGAACCTCAATGTGTTTGTACAGCTCATTGTAGTATTTGACCCGCACGTGGTCCTGGTTCCAGTTGCTCACAATCCAGCAGATCAGCTTGTTTTTGCTGGGTGGGACAAAGTCCTCCTCACCCTCCGCTGCTACGATCGACCCATAAGGCACTTCAATGTCAGCATCCTGACGGTAATTGAGAGTCAGATTGAACAGGTTCTCTATCCCAGGCAGCTGGGAGGAGTGCGACGGCGACTCCAGGTTCATCCATATCCACTTCTGGAAGGATGGTCGCTGGAGCGGCGGCAGGTTGGACAGGTCAGTGCAGATGTCTCGGTGATGGATGACGACCCCATCCGACTTGTTGTAGAGGTTTCTGTCCGCTGTGATGAAACAGCCCTCGATGTTGAAGAGAGAGCTGCACACGCCCAGGTCGTAGGTTTGTCCGAAGGGCCAGAGCCAGATCAGCACGGTGGTCACGTTTTTATCGTTCTTGATGGAGAAGAGGTTCTTGACCCGGTCTGTGGATACTGTTGACTCTATAGGACCTGATAACCAGCTGGTGGATGGTTTAAAATACATCAAAAACAGAGTCACAAAGCATCCCAGTATGAATGTGCCGAGCAGAAGGGGTCGTAGGATTCTGTGAAAAGGTGCAGATGGCATACTCTGTCCTGGAAAGGGCACACCAAAGAAGAAACAGCCAGAATAAAGTCATGATCAACAGGATACAACATCCAGACTAATTACCTAAAAATGCGAAGGTATTACACATTTACAACCATGTTTGTGTCTATTATACTGGACCATTGCCTCTGAACATCATTTGTGCCTCAATTAAATACAGTTAGCTTGTGAGCATCTGTATGTGAACACAGTGTTCCCATTCTTGCTATAATCTATGAGTGTGCACCCTGCCATGCGCAAGGCACCCACTAGTTTGGATCAATACTCGTAATTCCTCAGGCTCATTATAATACAAACCTGGTGGATTTGACTGAATGCTGAAATCCAAACAAGAGTAGAGGTTGTGGGCATCGGAAGGAGCAGATCCTACATTGGGTCGACGGTGGGATCAATCTTCTTTGTGATTCAGTGCTCATAGACACAATTTTTTTTTTGCAGATGCCAATTTGCTTTTACGCAGATTAACAATGATCCTTAATGATCTAATGAGGTGCGTTTGATCTTGAATGTACAGGTCTTCTTAATGACGCCTCCTTTACGTGAGCAGGGAGAGAGAATCAGAGAGAATCAATTAGGGCTAGAAAGACTGATCACCACCACAGAAAAAGCATGCATGTGAGGTTAAAATGCAATCAACATGCAGAGATAAGCTTTATCTCCACAAACAAATATTTTCAATTAGCTGGGAAATGAAATGAAAACACTAAGGTCATTGGAAAATAGCCAGTTAATCATGGATGTTATTTCAAATTTGTTTGTTAAGCATGGATGTAAGCTTCCAGCTGTTATTAGTTTTTGGCATATACTATGAATTGTAAGAGAACGCTGCCATCTTAAGGCTGAGGAGAGTAGAAAGGCCCCCCGACTCTCCAGCTTTCTGGGGCTCAACACATCTGCATGTTGCATAAAGAGGCCATACAAGCAGAAATAGACCTCAACCACACATCACTGAAGCAGATTTAAACCAATAAGACAAGACAAGATTTTTCTCACATCATGTGTCCAATGTGACATATGGGGAATGATATTAGCTGTATGTATGACAGTGCCCCTTCATCTCTCCCATCTGTGACTTAGAGATCTGCGCCCAAAGGCCACATGAACCAGAGCGAGATGAGTGTAGTCCTTTTAAAGGCTTGAGGTATCAATACATTTTCATGTAGGCAAATCCTCTTACACAGCTGTAACATGTTTTCTGTGAGCAGCAGTGATAAGCTCCCTGCTTTACAGAGGATGCAGCCCATGCATACCTTCATATGGTGTGGTGGCGTCAAATATATTAGACACAGTACAGATTCAGAAAGGCTGAAGTGTGCAGTAGTGGAGAGATCAAAATCGTGCCTATTAAATATGCAGTTTGTGATAAAGTTAGTGTCTCCATGGTGATGGTGCTGAGGTCAGATTGAGAGGGTAATATGGCTCTCACACAGTCGTTATTTCACTCTTTGCACCAACCAATGAGATCTGAATGAGACATGTGCAGCTCAAGAACACATCCAGATTTTAAATAACATAACTGTTTTTTGTCAAACGCATTGTGATGTATTTGGGACACGGAAAGAGCACCGCATGGGTGAGTAGTCTGCAGCGAGGCTACGTTAGAAATAACTGGAGAGAGGCAGAAAAAACGCAACCACAGATTTTGGTAGCATCAGTCACAGCATCAAATCCCTGATGTGGCTTTAGTAACAGGTAGGCTAAAGGGCAAAAGGAGAGCTATCATGTCCTGCACAAATGACCCCCCCGACACACACACACACACACAGTCTTTGATTTATGTAGGCTATTCTGTCAGGTGGGCCGTAGCACTGATTGTAAAATGATAGTCCATCCCAGGTGAGAATTCATTTCTAGCCACCGAAAACTGAAGGTCATTTTAAAACGTGATGCTATAGTCGAGCCACACTATTTAAAATGGTTGTCTTTAGGCGTGACACTGCATCGAAGTTGATGAGAATATATTCACTGGAATAATTTATTTATAATTTATGTTGACTTACACGGCACCCTTTTGCGCACCAACAATTTAACGCGCAGAGTATAAATAATAGCGTAGAGGATGATACTGAAAAAATGTACAGTATAGTCTATATGCGCTGCAAACACAGCTGACAGTGCAATGTAAGATTTAAAATACGAGTCACATTCACTGGAGAAAAAACAACATATATTCCCCTAAAGTATAAACTGCCCAGTGCATTGGAAATGTGAAAGTGCCGGTCAGTGAATTTACAGTGAGAGATCTTTTTCTAATTAGCTGGCGAGGATATGCCGTCAAAAGCAGGTACCGCTGCTCAGCCGTGGGGTGCAAGGAGAGAAAACACACAGCCATGTATTTCACTCACCATCTCGACAGGCGTGAGTCAAAATAGACCTTTCTTCTCATTTCCTCCAGAGGTCCGTATACTCTTTTCAAAGACACCTTGCAACATAAGGAAGATGCGGATGCGTTTGGAATAAAAAATCGCGCCCGTCCGCAGTATTTGCAGGAATAGATCCGGATGAGCCCACATCCATCGTCTTGATCCAGAAAATACCTACTGTAGCAATGTGCGCTGAATCGTCCCCGCTGATGCACACCGACGTAAAGAATGATGACTGCAAAAAAAAAAAATAAAAAAAATTGGCGGCTACCCCGTCAGCCTGCACACTACATTCATGGCTCGTTGTGTGAGGACGCCATGTATGCTCAGTGATGTGATGCGATGTGGAATAATTCCCTGCTGGCTGCCCATGCGCTACCTTGCTCTGTTTACCGTCAATGCAGCTGCAGGCTGTGGCGGAGTGTGAGTGTGTGTGTGTGTGTGTGTGTGTGTGTGTGCGTGGGATGCTGAGATACAGCGTTTGTGCATATCACACTTCAATCATCTGTTTGCGGTTCTCCTTTGAATAAAGAGGTGAATCATCGCTGCTGCGGATCAAAAGGTTTTCCCTCTTGGCCTGTATCACTCTTTATAGGCTAACAAAATAACGGGAGCTCAAAGTGGTACATGGCTGCCTTTTTAGTGATGTAGCGGTACACCAAAGGCTGACCTATGACCGCGAGCCAGTGATGGTAATGCACCACAACCACTAACTAAATCCAACGTCAGGTAAATGAGTAATGTATGCCAATTTTTTCACAACATTTTCATAATGTACATCACTTGCTGATATGAACTACAGATTGATGCCTCAGCACACTTAGGTGAGTTAATTATTCTACAAATAACAAAGAGGCACTTGAGCCTCCAACTGTGACCATAAGCACCATTAAACCTTAAATATAGTACGTTATGCCTATTAGCTCATTCATTAATCATTTAAAGGGGCACTCTGGGGACTTATTTTTGCACTTGTGGTGTCTTAAATAGTAATGCTGTGATGCTGTATGAAGAGGAATCCGCAGACACTGTTCTTGATTATAAAAAGGTTTATTACAAGCAAAGATTCAGCATCAATTTTACAAACTCCTGCAGAGAGCTTGGAGAACGACCAACCCAAACCTCAAAATTTGCCGCTCTGCCTTTTCTTTGTGTGAACAACGTATATATTCCATGCATACATTAACATAGGACGTGATATGTGTGAGTATACCATTGGATCGCATAACTGACCCTGTTATCTGGCACAACTCCAAAAAAGGTATCTTCTGTCTTGGGGGGACCTCTGCTCATGTTAACAATTTCCAGATGTTCTCAGTAAATGTAGAGTAAAGTTCATGCATCCTCCTTATACCAACTCTTAAGTCAAAGTGTATAGAAAGTTATAGAATATCAATATACCACACACTTCCATAATGTGTGACTGAGAGATAGATTTAAGAAAGGAGAAGAAAAGAACGGTCCAAGTCAAAGGAGCAGAGGCTGAGATATCACCACTTTTTGTCCCTTCTATGAGTCAAGCTCCAAAAACACTGGCTCCTCCAATTCCCATATTGTGACTCAATAGTGGCTTTCATTAGACTCCCTCTCTGCCTGCTAAATGCCCACATCTTTCTGACTTAATGCTCTAAAAAAAAACAAAAAAAAAAAAACACTGTACACTACCTACTCAGCACCAAACAGCAGACAGACAAAGCTAGCGACTAACTGGAACATTTAGCAGTTTAAGAGTGCATTCAGACCAAATCAGGTGTAGGGTTATGCGGCGGTGTCACTTAAATGACCCATTTGTGTCCCCATTTTGTTCCCAACTCTATTGTGCTATGTCTGATCGCCGGTAGTTTACGTGATCCACCGCAGTGTGACGTCCGGTTGCGTTTCTCCAAAAGTTGATTCTGTTTCAACTTTTCGCTGCTGCGTTTTCTTTCCCCGCATCCCCTGCAGTCAGCACGGTCGCAGCCTAAACACACTACCCACATTCAAATGAATGGATAGACTGGCGTTTTGGCTGCAACGCCTAATTTGGGCCCTGTTTACACGACAACGCTTGCGGGTGAAAACGACAAAATATTTGATCAGATGTGCCTTTCGTTTAGACGGCGACAGCGTTTTTGAGGCTTAAAAAAACGCAAAAAAGTGAAACCACCCTCCAGAGTGGAAATCTTAAAAACGTGTCGCATTCCCGTCTAAAGGGTAAAAACGCAAAAGTCTGCTGACCCACCCCATATTTCGTTACATAAATCAAAATATAGAGCGATTACTCGCCCATGGCCACTCCACCGTTGGGTATCCACAGCCTGCCTATACTTGGTCCGGATGGCTTTCAGCTTTGACGATATCTGACTTTTACAGATAGCGTCTTTCTCGTGTGGATATGACGTCCCTCCAGGTATAGGATACTGAAGAAATTCGGTCCATAGGTCTATATATCTTGACTGGCAGGACTCCCAGTCCACGCCCTGTTGTTCCTTTGTGGCTTTGTAATCTAAGGTTGTTTGGAGCAATAACTCCACCTCCTCGTCTGTCCAGACAAAATTGTCAGCTTTTGTTGTTCGCTTCGCCATGTTTTGGTTTCGCGCTACTAGGGAGCGAAGTAGAAGGAAGGTTCTACACAGGCGCGCGGACTTGGTGATGTTGTGTGGCAGTGCTTCACACTTCCACCTAGCCGCCTGGTGTGCATACTACATCGAATTTC
Source organism: Sander lucioperca (assembly GCF_008315115.2). Lineage (NCBI taxonomy): Eukaryota > Metazoa > Chordata > Actinopteri > Perciformes > Percidae > Sander > Sander lucioperca. Next base: position 21,165,747 of record NC_050190.1, on the reverse strand, counting down.
ACTTACTTTTGTGTCACCATATGTACGCAGATTTCCCCCCCAAAACGCTCGTCTAAACGTGGAATAAAAAGTGAGACTGCAACGCCACTTTTGCGTTTTCTCTTTAGATCGTTTCCATCTAAACATAGCCTTGGTGTGAAAGCAGCCCGAGAGCCAGATGTTTCCCCTCAGCAATTGGTAGAATTGGAGTGCGCCAGGTGACCAGAAACACAACTATAGTAACATGAAATGTTTCCCCCAAAAGGAAGTTCTAAAATAAAATGAGGGGTGTTAAAGTGACACATAAAAACACCATGACAACCTGTACCAGGCATGTACGACAGTGTCAGACCAATAATTAGAAGGTAAACTATTCCACAGATAAAAAATAATCGTCACGTTTCCTTGCACTCTCTCTGGGATCTTCTTCTATTTCAATGACTGAATTACTGTCCTGTTATCTCTCTACTGTTCCATCACTATGATTCATCTCAGATATTATGTTGTGCTTTTTTTGTATATTGTTTTTGGGCTGAGGCAGAGTTGGAAGCAGAGTGATGCAACAGTTTTATAGCAGCAGGCTTTGTTTACTTTTCTTGTTTTCCAGGACGCACTTTATTTATTTCTATCGGGGTTTAATATAGGCACAGATTACAGGACGGAAAAACATGCCTAAAAGATTTAGCTGGATACGGTGGAGACCGTGGAGTCTGTGATTAAACATGCTGATTACGTTAGGAATCCCAAAATGTACAAGGCTGTGTAAACATAAGAAATAAGACATCAGTTAAATTAACAATAATTCACCCATGTGTAAAAAAAAAAAAAAAAATCACATACATCACTGCAGCCACAATTCAGATAATTGAGTTCACTTGCCTGTGGCTTCAAAATTAAATTTGGCTGTTCTCATACAATAATTTACATTTGCATTTTGTTGTGCATTCTGCAACTAGAACTTCATTTAGTTTCCATTTATTGTATACAACCGTGAATAAACAATGCTATGGCTCTTAGTCGGATCAACCCTGCCATTTCCGCCACTCGCCACCAAATATCGCAGCCCATTTGCAGGTTATCTCCAGGTAGATTGCAGGTTTATTGGGCAGGTAGTCCAGATACACAGTCTGACTTGTTTTGGGAATTGCCATTTCAATCTGAGTCCCCTCGTGCCATTCATTAAAAGATGTTATAGAGATAAAATCAGGCCTGGCTTTTAATGCAGCACTCAGCGAGGTTTCATAGTATTTGCCGTTGATGCGGTTTCGAGTGTTTTGGAAGTTCCAGGGTCGAATGCTCGTGTCAATATACCCGGGGCCCACACTTGGGATGAATATCAGGTTGTTATCTTCACAAAAAGCTTTAATAGAGTCCCAGTTCCGCTGAGTGGACCCATAGGAAAACCCATTAGTAGCAAAGTAGGTGTAGATACCATCGAAACCGGAAGTCAGGATATCCCTCTTATGTTTCTCCTCGACAAGCAGGGCAATGAAGATGGCGTCATACGGGGTATCCCTAATGCTGTTACTCTCTGTGTGTTTTAGCAGTTTGGCCCACTGCTCCGAGTTCATCAGATATGAGTCATACACATAGAAGAGTGGAAGAAGCTTGCCATTGTTTGTCCGGTACTTAAAGAAAGCAGGGTGCTCTCCGTATCTGAGAAGAGGAGGCATACACAACACAAGATAAACAAGCAAAGAAAGGAAAATGTCAAAGGAATAAAAAGACTGATGCAAACACGATCATTATTGATTGATGATGAATCATGAAAGAATGACTTCCAGAGGGAGTGTATGATATGGTGCTGACATTTGACTGACAACACTAAAGAAAAACACTCACTTCTCAATGATGTATTTGACATTAGTGAACATGTTGGCTTCATCTCTTTCTTTGTATGGTTCAATATGAAACGCTACCTGTAAACTCAGAAATGACAGCGACACAAAACATTGATATAGACATACATTTCTCAGATGTATTTTCTCTTTTAAGATTTCAGAATATTAGACATTTTTAAGGAGCTCTGTACATCAAACATTTAGTCTGCTGCTAAATACAAAACAAAAGCCTACTGAACACACTACTATCTTCATACAGACCTTGATATGGTATTTATGTGCCACTTCCAGCAGCAAAGGCACAAAGTCATCCGTTGGACCACCATTATCATCATTCATATTAGGAGGATACCAGGAAACAGCAATGACACCTGAGAACAAACACAGTAACAGGTTAAACATGAAAAAACACACATATAATGGTTCATAATAATAGGTTATTCTTCTATTCTTATATACTGCAGTGATATACAGTAGGGGCAGAAATGAACATGCCGGGAATCATTTTCCCCGATATCAGTCAATTTAATTTAAATATAAGACTACTGTAAAGTGTGATACCCTAAAACAACGTGAATAAAAAAAAACACTATGAAAAGCTTTACAACCAGTTTGCTGATTATCATTCCTGCATTATGTATCATAATATAGGGCTGGGTGGGAACCTTATTATTATTGTCTATCTACATATACATAGCCATAGCCATTAGCGATAATGAAATTGAATTGATTTTTTGCTTTATACCATAGGTAGTTATGTCAGATTCAATTCATAACAGTGGAACACATTTAACTTTTTTTTAAATTTTACACGACGTTGCATACATCTGCTGTATCGTAATATATTGTATCACTGGAAAATAATGCAATAGAGATTTCAATAAGGACGTCCCAATCCTACTTTCCCCTTCATGATTCAGATTACCTCAAGTCAAGGTATCTGCCAATATGGAGTTCTGATCCTATACCAGTGCTCCCTTCTCATCCAGATCATTTTTATGAATAACATGAGACCAGGAAGTGCAGTGGCACTAGCTGAATAAATGTAACTCAACTAATGATGTTGATGAACAAACTGTATTTAATGTGAATAAATGAGGTCTGATTTGAACCACATCATAATATCACAGTAATGGTTTCATTAGAAAAACACAAATGAGAACGTTGAAATAATGTCCAGCCATGTCTTACCAATGGCTGCTGTGCGCAGCTGCTGCATATGAGACTCTATAATGGAGGGATCCCTAGAACTGTAAGGCCCTAAAGAGGGGTAGAAGTTGGACCCAATGTCATCAGGTGGGACGTGTCTCCCTTGTGGATACCCCTGAGCCACCTTACCGTCCCAGTGGGGCAGCTGTGGGTGATCCCAGTGGATGTATTTGCCATCAAACTGGGGGTTCCCAAACCATGCGTAGTAGAAGGCATGGAGATAGTAGTTTGGAGGAGGGAACTTCCTCAGGGAAGCTTCCAGTTTCTCTGACTGAGCAGAGTCATTTATTTTGGTCTGGTCTGCTTTATTGTTGTTTTCTTTCTGGATTTGATTGTCATTCTTTCTGTCCGGGAACAGCTCTGCACCAACAGGGCTGCTGAACGGAGAGTCTTCTGGTGTCAGCGACTTCAAGACAACCGTTACTATGAGCACAAGCAATACCAAAGCAATTAATGTGATGCAAGATTTGCGCCTAAACCTTGCCATTCTTCAGTCAGTGCTTGAGGCTTTCCACAGTTCATTGTTGAGACAGCAGTGGGGGATTGTTGTTGGACAGGATGCCATTGAAGCTCTGTCAGTGAGTTTTTTGTTCAGCCTGGTAGGTTTGAGGAAACAAGAGATATAAGTATGGTACAAATGAACACTAGGGCTGCAACTTACAATTATTTTCCTAATTAATCAACTAAGCATTTGGTCTATGAAAAGGCCTTAAACTACCTTGTTTGTCTGACCAACAGTCCAAACCCCACTATGTTCAGTTTGAGGGTGAAACTGACGAGTATTTTTAAATTTATTTTCTTGATTAATAGTCGTATGTATTAAACAGTGATGAACATCCATCACAATTTCTTACGAGTTCAAGGTAATGCTTTCAAAAGTCTTGTTTTGTCTGACCAACAGTACAAAACCAAAATATTAACCATCATGTTTTTGCTTGAAGATTATCAATAAATGCCAAATAATTTTCTGTGGAGGACTAATTGATTAATTGACTAATTGCAGCTCTAGCTCAGTTTACTCTAATGTAAGGCAAAGAAAAGCAGCAAATCCTCACATTTCAGAGACTGCAAACAACACATACTTGGCGGTTTGTTTGAAAAATTATGCAAACGATTATCAGTTGTCGAATATTCTCTAAAAAAGTAGTGAATAAAAGAGGCGCAGAAAGACAGAGAGAGCTAGCTACATTGTTTTAAATGACTGTACACTAGCGGAAGTGCAGTCAGAAACAAACCAGTTACAGAAAGCTAACTGTGCTAGCTATATCACGTATAGATAGCTACTAGCATACAATTCAGCGATGCCTAAAGACAAAATTAACAAGCTAACAACGTTAGCTAACGCTACTTCAACTCTACCTGTATTGATGAACTTTAGACTTGTCAACAGCAGCCAAGAATAACAGGGGTGACACAATATTAGTTGTACCCTCCGACAGTCAAACACGCTTGTTTTCCTATTGCATTGAAATACAATCGCTAGTGTTAAACACAACCAGTCTTAACAGCTCGGACGACTCTTCATAAATTATTTCGTTTTATGAGATGCAGAGGACGGGACACAACCTGCACTTGTGGTTCGGTTTAGCTTGTCCCGGAAAACGTCGCAGATCTGTAAACGCTTCGACAGCAGCTACCGCGCAGTGACTGTGACCCATCCATGATTTATAAGAAGCTGATGTTACGCGCTGCGTCCTGTTCTGTCAACAACAGTCAAAGGAGCAGTTTAACCTAACTGAATCACAGTGATACACGTCGCCCCCATTCGTCTGGGAAGGTGTATTACACAAAACAAAAAACACTTTTTTTCTCCAATGTTTTTGACGCCTTTTTTCACATTTTGTTTTTGCTTTTTCCAACGTTTTAAATTGTTACATTTTTCTTCTACACATTTTCAGCGCTTATTTCTACGTCCCATATTTTCTGATATAAAACAAAAATTGAAAACGGGTCAATTTGACCCGAAGTCAACATAAGGGTTAAAAAGTATTTTGTATATGTTTTTATTTAATATTATTATTATAATAACATTTCTGTTTCAAAAAAATACATTTCAAGTTTATTTTGCAGTGGTTGCTAACAACAACAACAACTGACAAAAACATTCTCATCTCCACCACCAGGCACAACGGTATGTGAAGCAGACTGCACATACAAATTAATATATAGATATATGGACACAAAGTATTTATATGTTTCCACAAACTAAGAAAAAATAAGTGGATTTCTTCCTTCTAGATTGATTTATTATTCTGTGTTAGTGTATATTTAAAGAATTTCTTGTCTTATCATTTTTTTTCTTGTTAAAATCTAACATTAATGCTCAATAATATGTATTTGAGCTCTGGCAATCATGAAACATCAACATTTATGCCAATAAGCTTTTCTGATTGAACAATTTGATGGATCATATTTGTTTTAATATTTCTGTTTATAATATTCCATAGTTGTTTGAAATTCTCAAAACCAAACATCTTAGGCAGACTCACATTGATTATGGAAGAACCACAGCCACGGAAGTCTTCTGAGCACATAAAGAAGAAAAGGAGGATTCTCTCCTATCAGACCCCCTACTTCCTGGAGTCTGATGACAGTGATGATATGATGATGCCAGATTCAGTGGAGGTACAGGATGTACAGATTCGGCAAGACAGGCTATTGGTTCACATTATGCCTAAATTTAACAGACACAATTACTTGTTTTATTGCAGGAAGAAAAGTACATGTTAAAATTAATACATTCAAATGCTTTCCTCAGGGCAACTCCACATTTAGCTCACAGAGCATCATCTACTACGCTCTCCTCTTTCTAAAAGTGGGACTGTGGATCACCTTTGCTTGGATCTTGTCCCACCTGCACCTGGGCGCTCCATGTTTTCTCCTGCCACTGATCTTGTGGCTGTATACAGGGCCGATGCACAGAGCTCTGAACTGGGCTAAGAAGCGTATGCGGACCTAGATGCATAACTGTCACACTGGGCCGAATGACGCATAAGGCGCAGGAGAGAAAGAGTTCCTCTGCTTTTCAATAATCCTACCAGTCAAGACATTAAATATCAGTTGTATGTTGAGATTAAAAAAAAAAGTGTAGACATTCATTCATGCAGAGACATCAGTAAAAACAACATCAATTTTGGTTTACATCCATTTTATTGAATTCATAGACTTTCAAACAAACTTGTACAAATTGCAAAACAGCTTTTGGTAACACCTCAATGTTTTTTGTATCAGTATTAGGAAATAAATTAAATGATTAGAAAGTAAACAATGTGGAGATAATACAGAACAGAAAGAATAATCCCACAATACCACAAAGAGAAAAAAAGAAAGAAAGAAAGAGGCAACTGCATCTTATTTGCAGTAGACTGAAGTTAACTGCCAGCACCTCCTTGTGGTGACTGACAACATTTTGTACTGGCAATGCAATGAAAGGCCCAACCTGAGCTGTCTTTTTTAAAATACACATCTGATTTGTACTACTTTATACTGTACTACTGAGTTTATACACCAGGTGGCATCACTATCACATAGCATAATGGCCGGGTCCTGCCACCCACTCCTGACTCCTCCAGTTTTCATACCCTGTACCAGAACAGATTGGGCCATGTGATAGGAGGATAGCTGGCATTTTACTTAAAAGCTTCCAAGAGCAAACTTCCTTCATTTTGTAATGTTGTGTGCTCTATAAACACAGCACTAAACAATTCAAATACTGTGGAACAATTTGTGAAGCTTGCTTTTCATTTATTTTATCTTTTTAAACTCTGTACGGCTTTACTTAGATACGTTACACACTTGCAAAATTGCCAACCAGTGCTGTAAGATATTTTCTATCCTTATGTGCTTCTTCATACAAAGACGATGAAAGGACAATTTTTCAAGCACTTTTAGTACACCATATATCCAGTATGTCTGCAGGTAAAATACTGACCATAAGTGACTCATAGTATTTGTTAAATCTCTGTGCATGGACATTAAACAAATCTCTCAGCATCTCTTACTACAAATCAAGAGGATTATATTGGGGGAAATTATCTTGATGAGAACAAATAATAAATAGACCCAGAAAAAATGTCAATACCAGCTCTGTGTGAGGAGCTGCATGTTTTTGAGTGGGTGTAGAGTCGAGGCACAGGGAGGCATAACGGAGTGGAAGAATCAAAGCCCAGAGGGCGTTGTGTTCGGGGAGAGCGTGTCCACTGCCAGCAGCATCCGATCAAGCCGGTCTCTTCACATTCTTTGCTACTCACTGGGAGGTGCACTTTTTCAATGGTTAAATATATAAAATGTGCGCCTGCACAACAACCACAAGTGCACTGCATATGCTGTGATGTGTTTAAACTGTTAAACAGAACCCTTAGAAATGTTATTTGTCTACAGATTTAGACCTTAGTCTCATTGAAACACATTGGAAGAAGTCCCTCTACTTTAAGAGAGATCGAGGCAAAAACAATGTTCAATCTCTAATGTGTACTTGTTAAACTAAAAAAAAAAGAATTCCTCTAACTCAGTCCCTTTGCCCCTCTACACAGAGACGACACAGAACCTCAGACAACCTTAAATGGCATTGGAAGTAAAACCACAAAAAAAGATTATCTGTTAATAATATCAAAAATACCAACAAACAGGCAACAAAAAAAATAAAACAGATTGGTCACAGCAAATTTATGTACACATACACATTAAGAAAAGAGCTATCAGTGGAGTTGGGGAGGGGGTGAGTGGGGGAGAAAGAGGGGAAAGATTTGGGCAATTAGATAAGCCCTGTATCTTCACTATACAGGGGAGTTACAGGGGTTGCCGTAATGGCAGACCAAGGACGGACAGAGTGAGAAGGGGGGGGGGGGGGAAGAGAGCCACGGCTTCACGTTCACCTCTTCTTGGGGGCTTGGGTGGTGCGGGGTGGGGTGACAGGCCGACCAGAATTTACACCACCATACTGATACTTGGCCTTCTTCTCTGAGGGCTTTAGGATCTTTGAATAACGAAACACAAACACAGAGAGAAGATGCATATGTGAGCGTTTTTGAGATAACATTATCAAAAGCATAAATGTACATGTGTCCCTATAATTTTAGACTACCTGGAAGGAGCACATGAGGGATTCATCAACACTCATCATGCCGCCTGCATTGTCAAACTCCCCGCAGTAGTTTGGAGCAGAGAAAAGTGTGACCAGTTGGCGTTTGGCAAAAAACTCGTATCCATCCTCCACAACCTGTTAGAAGACACATGACATTATCCCACCGCCTACAACGATCAATACCAAGAAACAGATCTTCAACCACCTACATCTGAATCAATATGAAACGCTAAATGCAGAGCCAAAACAGCTAATATATAACAGAAAGGTTTTACATTCCAATGTTGATAATCAATTGATTTTAGTCATCTATCAATTAAATATACCTGATGCCAGGACCTTGGTAACATGTATAGATAATAACTGAGAGCTAAATGAAGTTATAATTAATGGGGGATAAAAAGACATACACTAGGCTACACTGCTGCACAACGTCTATTAATGTGGTTTAGCTCTTGTGTCTGTGTCTTTGAATCAGCCACAGTAATTACTTGTGCCGAAGACACACCAACTAATTGAGGGGCCAACCAATCTTAAGTCTCCTAAAAAAAAGAAGATCAATTTACTTGCCATGCACTTCCTGCAATCCCCCTCCACATCCTGGCTCTATCATAGGTGTGATTGGCAAAGGACAAAAAAGCAGGAAAATATACGGCGCACCCATGACGCTGCGGCAGCCCCCTCCCCCCCTCATTTAAAAAAAAAAATAAACCATTAAATGGCACTTTCTGGAGAGTTTTGTGCAAAGAAATGGAGAAATTGAGTCTTACATGATATGTAGGTATTAGGGCATTTAGCATTTACATTACTGTTAATCAGTCATCACTTGATCACACATTGCATTACCTTGTTATAATATAAATAATAATAGTGCCACATGAAGAGACAGTGCAGCATATGACAGTAGCAACAGCTGAGAAGATTTGGGTCTGTGGTGACCAGGTCCACCTCACACAAACTTCCTTCTCCTATTCTCTCTCCTTACTACCACACCCACACCCACACCCACACCAACACACACCCACACCCACACCAGCCCACATTACCACGCCCATGCAGCCCCACCCATGGACATTTACGGATTTTTAAACATTTAATGTAACTGGCAAACAATGCTTTCTACTTTTTAAAGAGCACACGTTTATAACAAATTTTTATTTATGCCGTTTGTATGCTGTTACTGTCATTCTCTACAGTATGTAGGTATGTAGTATGTATGTTGTCACTGTCTGTTCAATTGTCCGTGTTTCTCTCTGTTGACACTGTACATATTAAGTTATAACTCTAACTCTGCAATTTAAATGTTTTTTATGGCTGTCTGTGATTATACGTCAGGGTTTTTCCTTGCTCAGAATTTGTCTTTGCGGAACACACAAAGCAGGGGGGGGAGGGGGTCTGGGGGTCCTCCCCCAGGAAATTCTGAGGGTAAAAGACTTAGGCACCAATTTATGGTAAAAATGTCAATATTTATTGCAAGGAAATCACAAAATTCTGGTGGCAGGTAACAATTCAAAATACAAAATATAATGGAATATTATTATATTCAGTAGTCCAGTAAGGAGGCTTTCACATCCGGGACATGGGCCGGATACAACAACACTTGACCCTAAAGTCCAGTTGTTTGTAGGATTGACTTAGGCTACTTAATCAGTGATGTTGAATATAGCCTAGAGTGTAACGGACCACCACAGTTCATACATACATGTGAACCGCGGATTAATTGCAGAGTTTAATCTACATAGTGTAAAACTACTACGTGAATGGGGCATAGCAGAAAGACGGAGCAGAGCGACGCTGCTTGTTCAGGGTTTTCATGTGTACTCCTATAGGCCTACACTTCGCATCAGGCGTTAAAACCAACTGTAAGAATTAGACTACTATTTAACGTGAGACGTTTTTAACCTCTAATAAAACTGTCTCAATTTAATACTGATGCCGTCAGACGGCCGCGCGGACAGACAGCAGTCGGAGTTCCGGCAGAGCTCTGCGCCGGTCAGCAGCGGCTTCTCACTGTACAGCTGGTCCCCCAGAGCAGCATGATCACCGGGAGGGTCCAGCCTGAACCCTGCAAACAGAGATCCCGTTTGAAGGTGACATACGATACGATTTTGACTGAACGTCCCAATTTAAGTAACCTCTGATCGGGTCGTAGCAAATTAAGTAGCTACACTAAGTTTAAGATTAGGTGTTGGTCATTCTCAACACCTTTCTACCCCCCCACACTTATCAACTCTGGACTCTGTGCTGCTGCCAGCCTGTGTAACGTACGTTACTCACCATCGATCGACTGTTAGCTTCAGCAACTTCTCAACGTCATCTGCTACGTCGCTTCAGCTTGCATTGCCAACATAAAATAAAAATATTGTCCCGTTGTCGGCTTCAGCTAAGAAGATAGTTCGCCCCCACACGTCCAAAATTCTTATTCAAATAACCTTCCGCAACGATTGCAGGCTCTTTGGTGGAGCTCTGCTTTGAATGAAGTTACATCGTGACAAATTAATGGACCACTTGCGGAGTGATATGAAGACATGAGTCAGAGGCACAAAAAACGTTGACAGCAGTGACCGGTCATTATGTTTACCAATACCTCCGACCTGTGCCTTGCGACCCCAGAAAGCGGATTTGCATGATTTACGAGAGCTTCATTTTCAGGTCAGAAAAGCCGGATTTCCGGAATTATCCGGAAGAATCACACCCCTGCTCTATACCTTCATAATTACCTGGTGGGCTCTGCAGATGAGGTCCAGGTCGTGGCGGTTTAAGAATTTGCTGACCACGTCTGCTCCGAAAGTGAAGGAGACCCCGCGGTCATTCTCTCCCCAACCTTGTACATCCTTATCTGGGTCTGACCACAACAGGTCACACAGCAGGCCTGAGACACACATGGAGAGAAGAAGATTAAAGAGTTGAAGGGAGAGCATAGACAGGCAGCAGGGGCACAAATGTGCTAAAGATCCAGCTGACTTTGCTGATGCAACACAAAAGATCTACCGATGTAATAATCATTCATTTGGGAAAACGTGTACGAGTATGAGCATGCGCTTAAAAGGTGCTGTAGGTAGGATTGCGAAGATCCAGGACTTAGCCAAAAAATTTGAACATCGACAACTTCTCAGTCCCTCCCCCTTTTCTGCTAAAGCCCAAAACGGTCTCCTAAGCCCCTCCACCCACAAAGGAGAATTAATGTGTGTGCATGAGCAGTGATTGACACGCAGTTAGACACCCCCCCCCCCGGCCCTGATTGGTGCATCTGAACAGGGAGCTGTGGATTTTTGCAAATCGCACTACAGGCTGTAGGTGATGCCAGAGGAGCCAGATTTTTTTTCAAATTACCTGCTTCAAGTAGTTCTACTCAAACATAGGGTCAGTTTAAGCAAATATAACAGAAAGTTAGTTTTATACCTACTGCACCATTAAGTATAAGTACGTGCAGACACACACAAATAAAGTACCTGTGTCAGGCACATCTGTTGGCCTCATGATCCTGCGAATCTGCTCCATTGACTGCAAATCAGGCGATAGCCCTAAAATAGAAAATAAAGAGGTTACTTTTCTTTGAAATTACCACAATTATATTTCGAAACCAGGGCATCAAAAAGTTCCGGTTTACATTTAGGACAAGGGAAGAAAATACATGTCAACATTTCTCTTCCAATTTCGTTGTATTCATTGTAATGTAATGACAATGAAGGCTGCTTATCTCATCTTATCTTATCTCTTACCTCCATGGCAGCAGAATATCTTCTCATCAATGATAGCAGCAATGGGGAGGCAGTTAAAGCAGTCAGTGAAGGTCTTCCACAACTTAATGTTGAACCTGCGCTTGCCTGGTGGAGCGCACACACACACACACACACACACACACACACACACACACACACACATTAATAAAGCTAAACTATATAAGTGCTTCAGGGCTGTTTGTGAGTATGTGTGTGCAGGGGGAGTTAACTTCAACTCACACTCATCGTAGAAGCCGTAGATGCGGTTGATGGAAGCACACTCATGGTTGCCCCTGAGCAGGAAAAAGTTCTCTGGGTATTTGATCTTGTAGGCCAACAGAAGGCAGATGGTTTCCAGGGACTGTTTCCCTCTGTCCACGTAGTCGCCCAGGAAAAGGTAGTTTGCCTCTGGAGGGAAACCACCGTACTCAAACAGCCTCAGTAGATCTGTGTATTGCCCATGGATATCACCTAAAAAAGGGGGCAGGAGGCAAGGGTGTTAGTTTGACCATTTACTGTGCAGTCACGAGGACAGGGTGCTTAACAGTGCTGGGACGATATGCTCTTGTCCCGATTTGATTCTTTCACTATACACGGGTGCCAGTTCGATTTGTATCGTGATTCGATAGTATTGAGTACTGCGATTTTCTTTTCCTTCTTTAACAAAAACAAAAGTTGAATAATACACTTCTAGAGACAATACATCATGAGCCATTTCTAAAAACTGCACATCACATGTCAGTCAGTCTAACATGTATTTCATTTGTAAAGAAATACATAACATCTATTTTTTGCATTTGTTTTGCTGGAAACCGATATGATGTAGTCGCCGTCGACGGTACCGTATAAAAAGACAATATTTAAATGAATCATTGGTAAAAAACAAATCTTTGAAAAAATATTGATTCTAGGGAAAAGATTCGATTTTAAAAATTGTCGCAACCCTAGTGCTTAACATACATTGATTACAGAAAAAAAACATTAAAACAATAAAGAAATAAAGAAAGTGGAGTGAAAGGGAAGATATTATCAAAAACAGTGGTGATGAAGTTTGTGGAGAAAACGATAAGACGTAGAAATCTTGAAAACATGCTACAATACCATTAAAGCAAATGCAGGACTTAAGCCAAAAACTTTTTCTACCTCCAAACCACATATTCACATATATGCAGATGCCAACTCCTATTTTTCTGAATCCATTTTGATTTTCAGAACACAGCCAGACATGTAGGTTAGTGGGGATATATGACTGGGCCTATCTATGCTTTAGTGGGACTACAGCAGCAAGCATACACACCTAAAATGAGCCATTACAACTTCCACCAGATCAAGGCCATGGCCCATGGGAAATGAGCTACAGCAGGAGAGAATGCTGACAATCCAGGTTAATCACAAAAACACGCATACACATATCCACACCAACTAACTTTAATTTTAACAAATCTCCAAGGATTCAGGGTCAAACTTGTCTCTTTTTGATATCAGTCATGTGCAGGAGCAGCTCTTACCAAAGCACAGGATCTCTGCAGGGGAGCCCCACTTCATCACCTAGCCAAGACCTGCTTCCTTTTATATCCTCTCGCACCAACTTAAGAGCTGCTCTAATTTAGGCTAAGTTCTTCAGACACAGATGACTGTAGAGAGCATTACAGAAAGACTAGGACAATAATAACAGGCTTTATTGTGACCAAAACGGAAAGTAAATCATTCATGTGCCTAACTCTTTTTATGGCAATGTTTCATTACAAGATGGCACCAAATACAAATTAAAATGAAATAAGAGGCCTTGTTAAGCTGTGCAGATGTTTGGCCTTGAGATTAAAATGACCACCACAATTTACAACTTCATATCATGAGAATGGCTGGCATGATTTGTTTCTATTTCATGGTGCTCGTCAGGGATCTAGGCACCAAAACCCAAACCATGCCTGGCATCTAACCTATATGGCAGCAGGCCCAGACTTATTTTTGCCTGTGTTTTAGGATGGCATGCATAAACACACTTTTTTCCGTGCATATGAATGATTAAAGGAAGAGTTCTGATGTTTGAAGTCTAGCTTTGTCTTAAACTCAGTGTTCATGTTGTGCTTAGCCGGTTGGTTTGTGTTTCACCATCAATCATTTTTTTTCCCCTTGACACGCAGCCCCAGCTTGCCATCTAGAGTTCTGATGCAAGTACTGGTAATGTTAACAACTTCACAATCCTTTACATTAAAGGGATACTTCACCAATTAGCATTAAGCTTTGTATCAGTAGAAACACAGTAGTATTTTCGAATGACCGAGCCGATGTGAGCCGAGTGTCAGCCATCTTGAAGCTTCGCTAAACAGGCTCTCGTCTTTTCAGCAGCAAACTTTTACAACAATTATGTGCATTCAAACAACCGCACGTGTGTACCACCGGGATACATTGGTATAGCCTGCGGTGTCGCTCGATGCCACTAGCCGGGTAAGGGGACATCCAAAGCGGTGAAACGCGGAACGAGGGCAGGAATATGAGCTAGGTGGAAAGCTAACGCTAGCCGGCCACTTGTCTCATCAATCCTGCTTGCAAGTGTCCGCTCATTAGACAACAAACTGGACTACATCCAACTTCAACGAAACTCCCAACGCGAGTTCAGAGACTGCTGTGTTTTTGTTTTTGTGGAAACATGGCTGAACAACAGTGTACCGGACTATCCAGCTACCAGGCCTGCTAGCCCTCCGAGCAGATAGAGATGCTGCTCTGTCGCAGGGTAAGACTCGTGGAGGTGGGCTGCGTTAACACGGACTGGTGCAAAAAATGGGGTGCTTGTATTCAACTAACTGCTAACTGCTGGTGGAGTTTGTGACTGTTAAATGCCGACCATTCTACATTCCACGCAAATTCACGACTGTGTTTATACTCGGTGTTTACACCAAGCACTAATGCTACCAATGCGTTAGCTGAACTTTATGGAGCCTATAATGTGCGTGCACTAAATAATGTGTAATGTTTCGTATGTCGTTTTTTTATATTTTAAATGTGTAACACCACTTGAGCCACGGTGAAACGTTGTTTCGTGTATATGGTTGAAATGACAATAAAACACACTTTTGACTTGACTCGGTTGACTGCCTCTCTGTAAGCGGTAGGCGTGGCTTGGTGGTGGCCTCGTAGGGATGCGAAGCAAGTGCATTCTGGGAGTTGTTGTCTTTCATCCACATGAGCCAAAAATACATTTTCTGGCTTTTCTCGGTCTAGAAGGCACCAACTTCTAAACATTTTTCACATTTCTACTACATACATGACCCAATTTAATACATATTCATCTTTTGAGCGAAATATCCCTTTAATAATACAATATAAAAACTTTGATGAAACAAGTCAAAGTATTAATGCAGTGCTCCAGCAACATAGTCCAGGTTACAAGCAATCAGTATGATATCAAGAAAGCTTTTTAAATGTCTTAAATATGACTTTAGTTGATGTTTACAAACCCTATTTTTGAGTTTTTTACTTCTTATGGGACAGTAGGTGATGGTAGGTGGAAAGTAGGGGTCCATGTGTCAAGTATTTTACAAGATTTCAGTTTTATATATGATATATTATAGGATTTTTACCAGTTGCAACAGTGACGCTGGTATTGTTTTCACCTTGTGAGCCAATTTATTACTCTTTCAGCTACTTCTTCATCCAAATTAAAGCCGGCAATTCAGTTTCGCATCAGCTTTTACAAAAACACAAATTACCACAACTTTCATACAATACTGGTATTATTTAACTTTTTTTAAATCATTCATATTAATTAGAACCATTTCCACATTTTCCTACAACTTCACCCTTTTCTTACACATTTAAGCCAGGAATTTAGTGTAGCGACAGCTTTTCAGAAAACCTTAAAATATTTCACTTTTGTTTCATACATTATTGGTATTATATAACATTTCAATGAAACTCATACTAATTAAAACTTGATTAACTTATTATTAACTAAATTATTATGAATTATTCTCACTACTTTACCTTCGTCTTACGCATTTAAGCCAGCAATCCAGTTTAGCTTTAGCAATTTAGCTTTTCAGCATTAACACGCATTTTCTGCAGGAAAAGCATTTTCTAGTTTCAATGTTAGTCTGCCACAATAGCTGAAAATTAGTCATATCTTTATTTATTTTTTTGTCTATGAGCATTCATAACAGCGTAAGGGGGCTTTCACATCTGCCTCATTTAGTTCGGTTGAATTGCGTTTTCCCCCTTGGTGCGGTTCGTTTGGGCAGGTGTGAATGCAGCAATAGCACTCGGATGTGCACCAAAAGCGGACCAAACAAGCGTACTGAGACCACCACCTCTGTACGCTTTCACAAACTCTGGACTGGAGCGTTTCGTTTGTGGTGAGAACGTGATCCGACCTCCAACAGACCCAATGCTGGATGAACTGCGCATTTTTGGAAAAGGAACCGAAACATGAACTGAAAAATGCTACAATTATAATTTTTTGCCCTTGGTCCAGACTAGAGGTCGACCGATTCATCGGTTTGGCCGATTAATCGGCACCGATAGTTGATTGGTGGAACTATCGTTATCGGCAAAAATCTATCGTTATCGGCAAAAATCCATACCGTTGCTGTAGAGGCGCGCGCTGTCATTCATTACACAGTACACGAGAGCTGAGAAGGGTCTGCTGGCATCATGCATTACAATAGCGGCCTCTAGAGGCGAAATAAAAACTATCACTGATGCCTGGTGTTGTTTATTTTCAACACGTGTTACTGCGCGCTGCACGGAGAGCACATGCTGTGCGGAGAAGGCTGACATCAGATGCGCGTTTAAAGCATCGACAGCAAAAAGGTATGTATACAGTACATATTAATTTGTTGAATAGATGCTGCATTAGTAGAGAAAGAACAGCACAACAGTATATTTGTTTGCTTTCGAGGCTGAGATGACGCTAAACATTAGTAGTAGGCTAACTTACCTCAAGCGGTTAAAACACTGACAAAAATAAACGCAAGTCCGACTCAAATGTCAGAATCAGAACCCTAAAGGCTCGTACACGATCCCAAACGGCACCTCTGATTCATATTTAGATCATTTAATAACAGTTAAAAGTAGAGACTTACTGATTGCTGCAGCTAAAAGCTAACGAGTTAGCCGTCACGGGGGTGTCTTTCTAGCCTTTACAGGTGATTTTCTATCCAGCCTGGAACTTGTGCCTTTTTTCGGGGTTGTTGAGCATTAAATCCAAACTGTTACATCCAAGATTTATCCACTTGATGTCCATAATTCATCACGTTTTCGGTCATTTCTGCCGCTAACTCCGTGCTACCCATAGACAGTAGGTGCTACCGACAAGGGGATCTCCCATGATGCCTTTGTTTATGTTTTCAACCAATGGGAAGGCAGGTCCGTCACACATTACGCCTTATATGGGCATCCAAGCGAGAACATATATATATATATATATATATATATATATATATATATATATATATATATATATATATATATATATATATATATATATATATAGTATAAAGTGGGAAAGATAGATCCCTCCAGGTCAGAGATCGTCTGTTACCGTTCTAAACCGTTCTACAGAGAAGAATGGCGTCACTGTTTTGAGATTGTTTGTCCTTTATATGAATTATAATGCTCATTATGTTTATTTTTGCACTGGATGACTCCAAATATGTAGGAGAACTGTTTTAGACAAGACACATGCTTGTGTAGCATTGCTGTGGGTGTAATATCAATAAATATGACATTATTATTTTGATTATTGGCAAAAGCGTCTGGACTTTTTTTGAAACAATGTATGTATTTTGTCAACTGTATAAGTTATAAATACTATCGGTCGATTAATCGGTTATCGGCAAATACGGCCCAACCTAGCTATCGGTATCGGTAAAATCCACTATCGGTCGACCTCTAGTCCAGACCAAATTAATTGAACTACAGATTTGAAAGCATCCTAAATCTGCTAATCTAGGTAAAGATGTGAACAGATCTGAAGACTGAAAATCTGTAAACTACAAACACAAGCCTACATAAAAACATGAAAATAATGATTTTGACAAACAGATTTTTTTTTGTCTTGGCAGGCTGAAAGCAACACATACTGGAAAACAGAGTAAATACAGAGGAAAAAGTAAATACAGAGGACAACATGCAGAGAACAATAAATCTTGCTTGTGGTTGCACCAAAACAGAAATGAACATGAGGCATAACCAATTAGCTTTGCTCATTTATGTTGCAGTTTACTCAGAAAAGGAAATGAAATGCAGGAAGGAAGCCACATTTAGATAAAATGGTAAACACAGAGACATGGCAACATAGACTGTAATCTCTTCAGAGACAGTTGGATGTGAGTGAACTTTGTAAGAGCAGGTTTAACTTCAGCTGAGCTGTAGCTCTATAGTAAAAACTGGATAAACTACCACCATTTGATTCGCTGTCTGTTTGAAAATGTATGCCTCCAGAAAGGCCCCTCAGGTTAGCTCTACTATCCTAACTATCCTCAACTCCACACACTAAGAGTTGCTGCATGACTGAATGGGAATTTTGTTCACCAAGACTGGCTTTCTATGGGACGGCGGCAACCCCCCCCCCCCTGCCCTCTCACAAGGAATTGTAGGAGGACAGTGAATTATTTACTCAGCACTGCCTCTGCAGTATCAAAACAGTCCGAGAATAGCAGCACAGAGATTTACGGTTTAAAAAGCAGAGCAAAAGGCTGAGAGTTGGGGAAAAAGGAGAGCTAGACCTGAGGTCAGTGTTACAAATGAGCATAATTTGTCTCAGAAACATAGACTGTATATTAATGGACAGCGCATGTGTGACGTCACCCATTGGTTTGTGGAGATCTGCTATCCGTCGTCGAGTTTGCCGTTACGGGCGCAGCCATCCTGGTTGCGGATGTGACGATTTTAGACGAGAGGGAGGAGTGAGGGAGGAGCCCTTAGACTCTACGTTACGTTACACACTTTCACTGGCAATCACATCATAGTCACGCCCTAAAACACCCCCACTTTATCGCCGATTTTAAAATCAACGAGACCATAATTAAAAAAATGAACATCATTCTGTGTTGCAGAAGACTTAAAACTAGCGATTGAGACCATAAACTCATTATGAAAATGTTTACTGAGGTAATAAATCAAGTGAGAAGTGGGTCACTTTCTCATAGACTTCTACAGAAACCTAACTCCTTTTGCAACCGCACGTGTCGCCCCCTGCTGGAATTCAGATAGAATGCAGGTTTATGGCACTTCCGCATTTGCAGCACTTCGCCGAACCAGATGCGTTGTCCATTAATATTAACAGTCTATGCTCAGAAAACAACACAATATAAAAACAATGGTAATAATAGAACCCTACAACAATAAAAGGACGCAGCAGTGCATCTTATGACTCCCAAGTATGCAGCCCATGTGTGGTATAGCAATGTAATATGTCATTCTGACATGCACCTATGAACTGAAAGGTCAGACCAATAGAGAAATCAGATCAGTAATAATTAAACAAACAACAACAATGTCGATGCATGCACAATGTAATGGCCATCATTAGCCTAGCATCAGGGCACTGCTACTTAAGTAGCAAAGCTGTAATCAAGTGCACTGTTGCATGACCTTGTGTAGCCAGATAAACAAAAGCACCCACATAAAAACACATCGCCGATGTGATGAACACTGCATATTACTGCACTTACACACTTCAGAGCACATTATAAGATGAAAACAACAGAAACACAGAAACACTCAGCAGACAGGCCACAGCCCATAACTGTAATATAGTTTGTCTTTGCTGTTCTAGATGGCGTGACACTTGCATTAAAATCATATTCAAATAACAAAAGATCCACTTTACACATAAAGAAAAATGGCAAGAAACAAAAAAATAAAAAAGAAATACTACATTAAAAAAAGAATATATCCAGTATTATTTCAAGCGTTATTTGAAATTTAAAAACCAATCTCCTCATGAATACTTACTTAAAAATAGACAATAACAACACTTACTCAGAGTCCTGATATAACAATGTGGAACGTAAAAAATGTACACAAATTACTTCAGTGTGAGAAATGAACACAGGCTGCCTTGGATATTCTGCTAAAATGTAGCTAAAGGAGTTCCATTTATTCATCTAATATATCATTAACTTTAAAATGAGAGTCTTCTTGATAGGGCTGCACGATATTGACCAAAAGTGATACTGCGATAATGAGCATGAATATTGCGATATCGATATTCATTTCAATATTCCTAAACATATATAAAAACACAAAAGTTATGGGAAAACGCATCAAAATAGATTAATAGAATATCAAAACAATAGGTTTTACACATATAAATGCAAACCTACACATAAACACTATACACATAGCATGCATGCTTGTGGTCTTTCTATAGCCAATTTAACACAATCTCACACATAGGATGTGATTATTATCGCCCGTGTCACTGCACAAGAAACAACACTGTCAACAACATTGTAGTAAAGAAATCCAATTTTATATTATTCTGTTTAAATAAATGCCAAACAGTGTCAAAGCTGCCGGTTTGGGCAAAAATATGCCATTGGCATTACAGTTACCATGTGAGGGAGAGAGTAAGTGCAGAACCTGATCCATGTGGCCCTAGTAAATAATTAAAGGCATTCACTGTTTGGTTTTTATATTCAGTGCTGGTGCTCTGAAAGGCTGTCGTCACAGCCATGGGTTAAAGGCAAGTAATGAGTCTGGCGATAGGGGTTTAAAAACAAAACAAAGAAAGTAAAGGAGCAACAAAGAAATCCCACACAGTGACTAATAACACCACCTTAAACTCATGCATATTTTAGAGTAATGTGTCAGGGTTAGGTCTATATGGATAAAAGGCAGACATATGGATAACATCATTCTCTCAACACTCAATTTGACGAGGAACAATATAAATTGGACTTCATCAAATTAGCTTGAAATACAAATGCTGCCATCTGAGGTTGACACAGTATTAGGCCTACACAACAACACTCAAAGTCAATGTGTGTGGGAGGAAACTGCTATGAGGACAGCCACAAGTGAACTGTGTGTAGGCCTGAGCCTATATGTGAGCTTGTGAACTGTATTAAGGAATGGCACATATATATTAGACAGTTCTGAGTTGTTTGCAGTTGCCACGCTACACTGGAGGGAAGAGATAAAGCATGTGGGAGTGTGCCGACAGAGATGTGCAGGAGCCAGCTAGAGATAGTGATAGTGGTAGCATTGCACTGCTTTGCTCCCCTTCGGTCTGTCCATGTTAAGTGTGTAAGACAGCGATACACAAACTATACATTTGCAATTCCCATATATGTATCCTTCAATAACATACACATGGGAGTCAAGTCGAGAGGGTAACAGTGACTTAATAAATGACCCAGGCTGAGCTGAGGCAGTGTTTTTCGGCCTGGTTACATAAGTAAACCTTTCAGTTCAGACGTGCTTTAGAGGAAATGTCACAGTAGTGTTAAGGCTCTGACACACCAACCCGACGGCCAACCGTCGGCAGAAATGGCAGTCGGACTGATCAGTCGGCTCTCGTCTCTCAAAAAAGAGCCTCGGAACACACCGAAGCAACGCCGACTTGAGTGTACATTCTGCGCGTGCGCGAGACATACTACGTCTCCATAACAGCAGGTGACGCTAATCTGTATTGTCGCCCAAAAAATGAAAACCGCAAATGACGAACATCTCTCTAGACCTAGTAAACACAGAGCACGCTGTCTTCAGTTATTGTTTTCATCAGAGAGTGTTGATAGCAGTCAAGAAGGATCGCTGTTGTCATTACTCGCTGAACAGAAGAAAATACGATGGCTAGTAATAAGAAGATACTGGCGTTGTCAGCTCTCGGGCTTCTTCTTGTGGAAGAAGCACTGATTCGCTAGTCAAGGGCTAGCACTCCACCAATCAGATTGGTCATTGAGTCCGCCTGCCCACTGGCCGATTCAACAAGTCAAATCGGCCAAAATGAACGCTGACGGCTCCTCCGACTGACGACGGCACGGAACACACCGAACAGACTCGAGTCACCGACCTTGCCAGACTGTCCAACGGCCGATAATCGGGTTGGTGTGTCAGAGCCTTTAGAGTATGTTATACAGTACAGAAGGTTATGAGAGAGTGAAAAACATGAGGTTGTGCGAAAATGGCCTAAAACAAGTCCATAAATGTACAACACTGACCACAGATCTTCAGGGGTGCCTCAAGCTCCAGAAGGATGGGCTGGCTGAGGAAGATCTCCCTGGATTTGATGCAGAGGCCCCGCACCTCTGCCTCTGTCATCTGGACTATCTTCCCCGGGCGACATCCCCGTACTGTAGAGGAGAGAAAAGACACCGTCAGTGCTATCAACATCTGTTAGCATCATTGTCAGTGTTAACGCAACAGCAGCCACAACCCCCAGCACCACAAACTTCGTCAGTACACTACAGTAATGTTTCACCTAAGGAGAAAAAAAAAAACACTTACAGGAGAATCACAAAGCAATCTTACAATCTGATGAGCTGTGAGCTAATGGTTCTGTAACTTATAGTTGCTTAGTCTCAGCCACACTTAAGAAACCCAGTGCTTAGACTATGAGAGCAGCCTGCATCTTCAGCACTGGTGTGGGCTTCTTGGCTGTGTAGTTGCACTGTTAGCTTAAGCCTACTTTCTGCCGTTTGGCCACAGCTTTGGGAGCAGATTTATATTACAACGATGAAAAGAGGAGTGAGAATTGCAAACGTTAGCTACAGTCAGTGATTGAAATAATCAGAGGTATGAAAAGTGAGATTATACATGAAAACAGCTTCCTTGCTATGGTATCTTGTGGCTTGCATAAGACTCAAGTTAAGTTCCATTTAGTTTTAAAAGCCTGCATTTTATATATTTGCGTTTCATTTAATATCTGGACAGCCTGGTTAGTGCAGTGTTTGATGTGTTTGATAATTGTGCTGTGTCACTATATTACTATAGGAAGTAGTAATTGGACGGTACCTTGTGGCTTGTGTAAGACTCAAGTTATTCTAAGTTCCATCTAGTTTCAAAAGTCAGCATTTTATATATTTGTGTTGTTTGGTTTAAGATGTGATTGCTTGATTAAGACTGTACTGCTTGTTTTTGAAGCCTTGAATGGTCAGGCTCTTGTCTATATCTGTGATGTGCTAACTTAAGCCTGATTGCTGCTTGAGATCCTCTGGCTGTCAGGAGGATGTCAGGCAGGCAAACTCAGTATCCTCTTTTTGGAACTCAATTTTATTTCACTCCTTTTTTCTTAACTGATAGTATTTTTTGTAATTATTTAAATTCTTTTTTTGGGGGGGATTTTCTTTACTTTTATTATTTGTTTTTACTGTAAAGCACTTTGTTTTAAAAGGTGCTACATACAGTTATTATTGTTATTATTATAGTGATGACAACAGTAACTACCTGTGCTCTGTCACTATATTAACATAGTAAATAGTTACTGGACGGCACTTAAATAGCCATCTTCTTAAGTCTCAGTTTGGCATCACACAAAGCAAATCAAAGCACTGCGTAAAGATGAACCATTGACGATGGAAACAAAAGTGATGAAGAAAATCCATGACTGAAGAATAATGTAATAACTAACTGCTGCCTTCAAGCTAGACGCCCACTAAATATGCCAATAAAGTATAGCTGAGCATAGTGAAACAAATGTGCGTTAGTTAGAGAGGAAGTTTGAGAGGAACACTTTTTTCTATTTGCATTTTTGTTTGGATGACAAATTATAGACTGACCAAACAAGGAGCACTTCAAAATGGAGTAACTGATGTATTGGTGAGCAATTCCCTAAGCTTAGAGCATGCATTTTTGTGCATACATAACACATATGTCTACACATGCTACTTACACACATTACTCATACTCCCTCACTGTCAACGTCTCATTGGTAATGTAATCCAAACAAATCTGAGATAAGGGAGAGAACCAGAGGAATATAGATTCTCACAGATGGTGAATCTGAGTGGCAAAAACTATTCTAGGGCTCCATCAACCTTAATAAAGTGTTGCTTTACATCATCTTTATCATCCATCTACTGTATCTGCAGTGCTTCATACCCATGTGCCACGCATGGTGTGAAGCATAACATTACAGAATTAGGGCTCTTCACTCAACGGCCAGGCCTCATTAAAGCTCAGCGAATTAAGCTTGGATGTTTAGCCTGCCCGGCTTTAACACTGAACCTTTTACTGTTCGCACTTCTGCAGCCTGGTACTTTAAAAAAAAAGATTACGTTCTTAAGAACATTGAGGGGCAAAGGCTAAAATAAAGCAATGACAAGGATTTGCAACCATTATAAACCAAAATCACCGTTTGTGTCTGTGTGTTTGTACGAGAGTCTGGAGAAAGCGGCCCAGTGTTTCATAAGTTTTAATTCCAATGAATAAGCACTCTCACTGCCACTTGGCTGTTCCTCAAGACCGAATTTTCTCAGACAGCAAAACATACAAGAAGCTATTATGTGATGTTGAGATGCAAAATAAGGGCTCAAGAGCTTTCAAATGATTAGTCTCTTGTTATGGTAAATCTGTGCTGAACATCAGAAATATCAACAAAAATATATGTGTATGTATTTAAGACCAAAACTGGTTTTGTTACAGCTTCAAATTATAATGTGTTCATTAAAAGAATAGAATACTTGCTTTATCAAAACAGGCACACAAACCTATAGCTGGATACTGGGAAAATAGGAACCTGGATTAATGAAAGGTACAAGCCCATGTGAAAGCCTGGCTTTGGTTAAAGGGTGCATTTTCTTGGCTAGTACCAGTAAACATTGAGCATAAGTTTTTTTTGTTTTCAGTCTAAAGACCTGATCCAGAGTAATTTAGAAAACAAAATCCCCAACCCCTGTCATAGTCACCAAGAAGCTGAGTTCCACATTGGCAGTGGCATTTTACTAAGTAGACATTTCTTATCTACAGTACAGACAATCAAAAAGGATGCAATTCATAATGGGCATTTATCATAATCATTAAATATGTGTGTGATTCTAACTCTTGAGCGAGTTCACACTATTAATGACAAAGCTGAACTATTATGTAAGAAGCCCATGAAACAATAACATCCAATCAATTAGTCATGTGTAGTGACTTGTTTTAAGAGCATGAAAGTAAAAAACAATCGCCATCTTGCGCCAACAAGATCACGGGAAAACTGACCACTTACGACCAACGCCAAGTCCAACTTATATTCGAAATATGAGCAACACAATCAACAAGTCACTGCAGTCCAAGCTGAGAAACAAGGAAACACAGTGTGTGAAGGATCAACAAGCCTTCCAGCTGAGAAAAAAAAAAAAAAGAGTTTCACGAGTAGAAAACGGAGAAGTTGATAACAGGTTGTGAAGCAGTGATATTATTTATTTTTAATTAATTTCACCATTTAGTAGGAATGCCAACATAAAAATGAAATTACAAGAAACACAAGGCAGCTGCAGTGTAATGGCATGTTCCAACAGTTACTATAAATAACAAATCTTAGCATTTCAATGCTGGCATGCTGGTGTCTCATCCCTCCAACAGAGTCACAGATACTGGTGGAAAGTATGCCAAGGACAGCTGAATTTGCCTTAGTGGTCTGGTCTGACTAAAAGGATATATCACAGGGGAACAGAAAACTCCCTGCCTTCTCTTGAGCAGGTGGCCAACACAAAGGGATTTTTGTACATCACTCTCTCTGCCAAAACGTGGTCTTAAAACACAATACAAAATTCCCTTTATTTACCAAGTACGAAAGCAGGCACGTTGCAATGGCAATTTGTGTTTTTCCACCTCTACCAATACTAACACAGATAGGCATTTGAAGGGAATGTGTGCTCATGGGCCTGATGTGCATGAGTGTACTGAATCACAGCAACCTGCCTACTGAAAACACACCTACAAACCCAGAGAGGAGTGAGACACAAAAGTTAAAATGACTTCACAAAAAGCAAACTACCTCACGACTCAAATTAGTCAGTCTATGGTGTAGTGATAAGGACATTCAATATCAGATGAAAGGGTGGTCCATATATTATTGTTTTTATTTTTATTTATGTGGGCCTATTTCTATAGATTTAACCAATCCGTCAACATATTCCCCATTTTCAATAATGTGACATAAATAGATAATGAACAGTAGCTATATCATAACGACAACTTAAGAGCACCGTGGATACGGGGCAAAACGTAACCGTTTCAAGGGCAGGGGCGCTGGTGAAAATCGGTGGTCATGCCTTTGCTTGACACATAACACATGACACTTAACCTTCAGAGCCATGATAAATTATTCTGGGATGTATTTTATTGTTGTAACGCACAGGACGAACGTCCCAGCCCTTCCTTCTAGATACATACCAGCCGTAACGTACATCAATTGGACAATAAATGAGCCAGAACACAGCAAAAAAAAACCCATCAGGCACAAAGTCTAATTACATACTAAAGTAAAGACCACGACACAATAAAGTTATTTGGCAAAAGTAACGTAACAAA
This sequence comes from Sander lucioperca, assembly GCF_008315115.2. Classification (NCBI taxonomy): domain Eukaryota; kingdom Metazoa; phylum Chordata; class Actinopteri; order Perciformes; family Percidae; genus Sander; species Sander lucioperca. The sequence continues at coordinate 21,139,450 of NC_050190.1, read as the reverse complement.
TACTGCGGAAATTGAGAAATGTAGGCGTTCACCGCTGACAGTGTTTATAAACACGGCCAGCTAACCGTTAGCCAGAGCTAGCCGGGGGTAACATCGTTTCAGTTTCCTGCGTTTTGTGGTAGTTCCAGAATACAAATCAGACTAGGCTTAATGGACATAAACAGATAACCTCGTATAACATTAGAGACTGTATTGAAATTGTTCACCTTCCAGGAGCCGAGAGATGAGGCTGTCCACGTTCAATTCACCCTCCGCCATCTTCAAACTGATGTGGTAGTGTTGGCCGGTTTGATTCCCCCTAAAGACACCAGGAGGCGCTGTTGTCAAGAAAACAGTTAACTGTCGATGATAATCAGAGTAGTAGTGAACCGTGAGTAAATCACTTAACCACCTTTATTTGACTTAAAATGAGTTTATTCGTGACTTTAGGCTGACAAACATACTGTATATCCTATGCTTAATAACATCCAACTAGTCTCACCATCCAACATACACGTTATTAGTTTAAACTGATCTGAAAAATAAGCAGTAGTGGGAGAATTATTATTATTTTTTTTAAGATTATTTTTTGGGCATTTTAGGCCTTTATTATATAGAACAGCGGAAGATGTGAAAGGGTAGAGAGAGGGGGAATGACATGCAGCAAAGGGCCGCAGGTCGGAGTTGAACCTGCGGCCGCTGCGACAAGGACTGAGCCTTTGTAGCTACATGGAACGCACGCTCTACCAGGTGAGCTATCCAGGCGCCCCCAGAGCCTGTACTTAAGCAGTAACTAGTAGACACAATGTAAAACGTAAAAAAAGTAACTTTTAAAAATTAAAAAACTCACTTAGGTTAAGTATGAAAAACAACCTAAAGCAGCTTAGTTAATGATGCATTTAAACGTGTAAAGAAGCTTTTTAATGTTGTAGCCGGTTCAAGTGGAGCTAATATTAACTATTTTATATGTTGGGTAGTATGTTTTGTTGGTAAAATCTAAATATGCAATGTAAGTAATAACGTCAGCTGTCAAATTAATGTAGAGGAGTAAAAAGAACAATGCTTCCCTCTGAAATTTAGCGGAGTAGAATTATAGCTAATATGGCACCAAATGAAAATACTCAAGTAAAGTACAAAAACTTCAAAATTGTAGTGCAGCAGTTGAGTTAATGTACTTTCTATGACTGTATTCTTGCGACATAATCAACAGAAGCAGCCGGTGGCTTTCATCACTCTTAAGAGGTTATAAAATAACCCTTTTTATGTTTTATCAGTGGTGGTAATGATGACGGTAATACATGCAGGCTGATGTATGCTGGGATCCAAGCAGAATAATTTGCACAATGGTGGTTTGTGTAATTTATGATATGGTGATATTCTGGTTTCCCTGTGTATCTAAAATAAATACCATTAAGGTGTAATGGGGATGATTTCCTGGACAGGCAGACTACAACATGTCAGGACTGTGTCTGTGTATGGCCGTTCAAATGTCACTTGAACAATGTCGCTAGGTTACAGTTTGTACTGTATGACTGATTGCAAATTATATATTCTAAATAACCTAACAATATTACAGTTATTACAATCAAAGGCATTAAGATACAAATATAATTACATTGTCTTTCCAAGTATTTATCATTGATCAAAATAGCCGCACAATGTTAGAATCATATTTACATCTACAAAGAGTGTACTCCAGAACTTTTATCTGATGTTCCTGGTTAAATTGTGTGACAGTATTCAATTCAAATACAGTTTCATTTTAAGTCAGGTCAATTTTATTTATACAGCCCAAAATCACAAATAACAAATTTGCCTCAAGGGGCTTTACATTCTGTACAGAATACAACATGCTCTCTCCTTAGACCCTTTTAATAAAATTAAATATATAACAGCAGTAATATGTTTTCAGTCCTCTGCACAAGAAATGTACTGTTTGATTTGCGGTGGTTGGTGACTGCATTGTCTCATTAAGTCAGTTGTTAGACCAGCTACAACATTTAAATCCACCTCATCACTTCGGTGAGGTTTGAATGCAGGACTTATAATGGAGAGTCACCCAGTTGTCTTATTTATTGCTTTCCTTAGGTGAAGACTGGTGTATCCTTTTCCACCTTTGCATCCAGTAATATTTTCGGTGGTTCAAGAACCATAATTAACTTCTCTAGTCTTTCTTATCATGTCTTGTTAAGAAAATGATTGCATTATTATCACCACAATTAATTTACATATTGCAATGGTGTTTTGTATTGTGGTCCTTGAATAGTACAGTGTAAAAAAAAATACAGTAAGTAGCACTTTAAAACACAGTGCCCTTCATCTCCACTGCAGCTGTCATCATCTGCTTGCTTCTCTTGGCTCTGCGGGAGAGGAGGAGCCAGGTGACAGCCCAGCCAATCAGAAGACCCGTTACGGCCAGCACAGCAGCGAGCCACACTGGCACGTTGTCCGTGCATTGAGAGGCGAGAGGCAGGGCTGTGCTTTGAGTTGTGGGTGCTGTGGTGGTGGTTGAACTGGGAAAGCTGTTCACTTTTGTGAAGATGTAAGGATGCTCCTGGAACACACATGAGGGAAAGGCTTCTATTCAATCACATTGGCTTTTATGAATGTGAATGGTTACCATGTTATGAACCATTCATGCCATTATGCACAAATTGTACAGATAAATCACAAGAGGGTTAGCAGTAGCATGTGAGAGGTGCTTGTGTGGCACCTTTCTTACCTCACTGGGGCACTTGATGTTATTTCTGGAATTTGTGAAATTATTGTATGCCTGTTTTTTATCCACTGGTTCCAACTAGAGATAAAACAGAGTAAATCTTTGCTCAGCACATGACTATATTGCAGTGAGATGTGGTCATTTAGAAAGACTTATCTACAGTCAAACAGGGACTTACCATGTTGTTCCACAGAGCTGCAGCCATGTCAGCATGTCCCCGTTCACTGAAGTGGAAACAGTCCTCAGAGAAGTAGGTGGTGTCAGGTCTGCCGTCCTGGAGAAGAAATAATACAACATCAGTGTTAGTGGGAATGATGTACTTTTTGAGGGGAAGGTTTTGATACTGTCCTAAAGCTAATGCATATGTTTGTGTAGAGTGCAGTGAAGGCTCAGGGGTATTTGAAAGACTTACAGCATTCAAAGGAACAATGGTGTTTCTAAAAAAGGGCTGCAGGACCACAGCAAAGTCCTCTCTCTCATTGTAGCGGCTTCCATATACCAATTTTTCCGTCTCAATCTGAAAGAAAGACCACAAATCTTCTAATTCCATCTACTTCTTCTCCCTCAAAATCCAGAATCTATGAAAATGCAAATATTTACACCTCGAATGTTTAACTACTAAACATAATGTGTCTCCTACTATACTGAAAGATCAATGTTTCTACATCCCGCTTATGTATGTTGCATATTGGACCATGATTGGCTTTTAAAGTAGTTGTGATGTTCGTATGCACACGTCTTAAACTCAGAGTCAAGGTTAGCACAGAGAATCTTCCCCCATTCAGCAGATGAATGTAAAAACAGCCGTCTAGTGTCAATCTCTGCACATACATCATTCTGCAGAGTGGAGCTCACATATCGGAGTGAAATAACAATAAGCAAAATATTTTTTTCAAACATTTTTGAGTGCAGGGGGGACTTTAAGTAGATGCTGCTAGTCACACATTTTTGCCTCACTGTCCCAGTCTGCTAACCTGTAGTTCCCGATTGATCCGTTTTATTTCAGCCAGCTCTGGGGAATCCTCTCCTGGTAACAGGAAGCACGGGCAGACATACCTAAGGACCAGGGGTGAAAATAAACAGATGATCTAGGCAAATAGAATGCTTTTATACATGTTAAATAATCACTGAATTAAGATACTCTTTGCATAGTACATACATTGGATTTGTCATTGATTCATTCATGTGGTATCCTTTAATAATCATCAGATTATTATGAATTTCTTTTCTGGATTGACAAGCTATTAGATCAATATTAAAAGAAGCGCTGTTGATTCAAAAGATCCAATCTGCTTTGGACTGAGTAGGTGGATGGGCGTACTTTTGTAACACACTGCACCCGAGACTATCCCGTTTGATCCTGCGAAGGCCTTCGATTTCTAGGATCTCCAACACATTGACAATTGTCTTGGGAACCTATGGTCAGAGAGCAAGAAAACATGACCTTTATGCAGTTTCAAAGAGTAACATTCAGAATTGATTCCTTTATCAATCATAATTTAAGGGAAGTAATGTGAACCTCTTTAATATAGGAGAGAAAACTGCACATTTTATTTTCTAGTCCATTACAGCATTTTTTTGCAAAACCAACTATTATTTATTGGAAGATAACAGCATTTTTTTTTTACCTCTTTGTAAAGTATATCCAAGCTTGTCATCATATGATGGATGTAGTTCTGAGGTGACAAAGAGGCCTGTAGTTTTGAGATGAAAATAATAATACAATTACACACAATATACAAGTCTTTTTTATTAATCCATGTACTCTCATGTTTTTTTGTTCCATTTACAACTCTTCTCTGTTGTGGCCACATAATTATTAAGGCACATTTAAGGGGAAACTGGCCAAGTGTGTAGCTAAAAAGTGCAAATCAACCGAAAGAGCCAACTTCATGCAACATGTATGAGCGTACGAGCAACAACTAACCCTGAGCTGTCACTACCACAGTCTCAGAGCTAATCTTAAATTGATGTTGTGCTTTGATATTCTGCTTCAAAGCACAAACACTAAAAGAGAGACTACACTGTCAGTGGAGCGCAAGGGGAGTAATGGAGGGAGAGAGAGAGATAAAAAGGGAAATGGAGGCAAAATGAGAAAGGAGAAAGAGAGAGAAGAAGAAGGAGGAGGGAGTGAGACAGAGACAGGATGAAGAGAGTCTTGGTTGACCTCTGTGTTGTTTATGCCTGGTAGAGAACAAGGCCTGTCCCTGTGCCTCGTGTGCTGGTTTAATGCAGACAGAGATAGCCGAGATAGAGGAGGATGGGGGGGATGTTTTGACAGAATGTGCCCATTGAAAAGAAACCATGTCTGCTCTCATCTTACTCTGACACAATAAAACAATTAGGGAGGGCTGCTCACAAAGCTTGATTATTCTGCTCCGGTGCATAGTCCCACTAGGACAGTGATATCATGAGACGGCTCTACACAGGGCATCACACAACACAACAGGATGTTTGACCACTGTGCTATGGCAGGAGAATCGTTTAACTGAGGAGAGTGCTTTGAAAATGCCCTTCATCCATTGGATCATCCTGCTTGTCCTGTGACAGTCTAAAAGCAACTCACCCGGTCATTGCAGTACTGACACAGGTCATTGCCTCCAATGAAGAGGGTCACCAGCTTCCAGTCATTCTCAAAATCCACCGCCTAGTTTTGTTCAAATGATGGAGAAAGGATCAGAAAGAAAGAGATATGGAACAAAGATGATGTGTTTTTTTTTTTCTTGTGCATTAAAATATGTCACAAAACGGTGCATGCGTTACTATAGTACCATATATTAAACTCACAGAGTTATTCTTCATGGTATCAATCAGGCGGCGGACCTGCTCTGGGATCCCTCTGTATGAAATTTAGTGCACAAGATGCTTAAAACATAACACATGAAAGGGAACCGTTCGACCCTGATAACAGATCCAAGAAATGTTAGAACTCACGATATCTTAGCTCCTGATACAGCCATGTTGAAGCCAGTCTGCCATTTGCCTTGTCCCTTTGACACTCCTTTGATGTTAGGATTGAACTTCTTAAGTATATCTAATGGAAAAAAAAAAAAAAGTAGGGAAATCACTGCACAGGAGACAAAGTTTTGGTACAGTCCAAATCTGCCACCTAGTGGTGATGATATGCATTACTGTATACGACAAGAGAGCTACAGGACAGATAAGGCTTGGGACTTACTAGGTAATGTTGTGACAGTCTCAAGACTTTTGTCTCCTCCAATGCTTTTAAATGAAACACACACAAAAAATAAAATGATTACAATGCAATGTACAATTTGTATTCTGTATATAGTGTGTGTGTGTGTGTGTGTGTGTGTGTAGCCTCTGACCTCCATGACACCCCTCTGTACTCAGTTCTTAGCTGCAGGAGAGTCTTTGCCTTAGCACCAAAGCCGGCCTACATGCAGAAAAAGATGGTTAAACTACCCAAACATTTCTCTGTTTCTCACTCTGACCTATTTAATTAAAAATGCTATCTAAACTACAAAATACAAAATATGGCAACCTGGATTTTGATGATGCACAAGACAAGAAAATGCTATAATACAGTAGCACTAATAGGCCCAAAAGAAATTAAAATTGGTATAACATTACTTTTACTTGCACAAACGAATCTATTCCGTCTTTCAATATAATTATTACATCATTTGTTACACCACTTAACATAATAGAATGCTATTACATTTTCTGACATTTTTTAGTCTATTAGCAAGAATACAAGGAGACGTCATTTATTTGTCACTTTTCAAAACAAAAAAGTGCTTCACAGGTTATTCTTGTGTACAAACTTACCGTTATAGAGTCTCCCAAAGCTGCCACCACTTTGATATCTGCTGGTCGTAACCTGTGAGCTAACAAAAGATCAACATGAGCATACAGTATTTTTTTTATTTTTTTAAGATTCTTTCTTTTGGGGCTTTTCCCTTTATTAAGTAGTGACAGTGGATAGACATGAAAGTGGGAAGAGAGATGGGGGATGACACGCAGCAAAGGGCCGCAGGTCGGATTTGAACCCGGGCCGCTGCATACAGTATTTTACATCCAACCTCTCTATTTCCCTTTAGGTAAGGTAATACCTAAGTAACACGTTTAGTACTTACCTGAAGTGGGCACAGAGTTGGATGGAGCTGTGTTAATGCAGGAAAAGTCACTGCCCCAATTCTAAAGAATGACAAAGATGTGTTATACTCTTTTGCTTGATACATCATGCATAAATAGACAGAAACTATGACCTACTGTAACAGGAGCCGGAGTGGGGGGAGGGCCTGGAAAGGTGTAGTTGCTGTTGACAGCAGTCCTAAAAAATGGGTTGGTCTGATAAAGAAATAATCATAAACACATGAATACACAAAAATGATGAAAACAACAACATGTATAGTTTTTGATAACTTGTTGGACTCAGTCACCTCAGAGGGACACTTCAGATCAATGCCAGTCGTGAAGTCTTGTTTAAAGGTCTTGTTGCCCACTGGCTCTAACTAGAGATTGTGAAAGATTTATTTATATCATTATAAGATCAAATAAAAACCATGTGTGCCAAAATACACATGTAGGAAATGTTGTCTAATAAAGCAAATCCTACCATGTTGTTCCAAAGAGCCTGAGCCATGAGTGTGTGAGCCTTCTGGCTGAGATGAAAACAGTCGGGTGAAAAGTACGAGCGATCAGGCCGACCATCCTTTTAAAAAGAAGGGACAGGAGGGAAGACATGTTAAAGATGCTCAAATAAATGAAAACTTCATTCGGTGTTTCAGGTGTGTTACCTCTAACTTGGGAAGGAAAATCTCCCTGAGGAAAGGCTGCAGCACCACAGTGAAGTTATGGTGTGTGTCATACCGCCCAGAGTCAATTAGCTCTTTCATAGCATGCTGGACGGAAAGACAGCCAACAGATAAAAAAAACAAGAAAAGAAGAGTTTAATTTTTCAGTGACAGTCATTTTGAGTTAACAATGTCATAATAATGATGATGATGATGATGATGATTTAGTCCCTAAAATAGGGGTTCAAAGCATTTTTAAATGTCAAATTAAGACTAGTGTATGAATGGTGTTTGCAAAGTGCTTAAGAATATGTACAAAACACTCTATTCTTCCTTTCAGCATCCCTTAGTCTTGTACCTGATAGGCTTTATTGATGTCAATGACCTTCTGAAGTTCAGAGGAGCCTTTTTTAGGCTTTAGTATGCAGGGGCAAATTAATCTGAAACACAAACATCCAAAACTGTTAAATAATGACTTGGTCAGTTTTTTTCTTTTACACAACCAAAAAAATCACTTACTTTGCAAACCAGGTGGGACAGCCCAGAGTGTTATCGCTGTGCAGATCACGCAACGGTACAACGTTTAACAGCTCTATCAGATTGACAATGGCACGAGGCACCTGGAAAATACAAAACATAAAGTTTGTAGGTGTTGTCTTGTCATTTGGATTATGACTTGGAAATTGCTAACATATGGCGAGGTTGTATGTTTGTGCAAACATATGAAACATACTTCACTATGGAGTATGTCCAGAGCTTGGCGGATTCGACCGACCACATTCCTGGGGGAGAAAAAAACCTGTGGAAGAAATGTTTCACATGAAATGAAACCTGTAGGCATACATAGGCAACTATTTCGGTAAGGAATTCATCTTTTGAGTCAGTGAGTCCATTTTGCTTTTCAAGCAAACATTTGCTGGTTCCAGCATCTCAAACGTTAATATTTGTTGGTTTTCTAAGTAACAAAACAAGCACTTTTAATATATCAATTTCAGCTCTGGGAAATTGTGATGGCCATTTTTCTATATTTTCTGACATTTTATTGACGAAACAAATGATCATAATTTAAGTTGTAGCCATTGTAACATTTTTTTGGATTATCGTGGATTTCAATATGACAGTAAATTATATGAATTATATATGTTATGTGAAGTAGATCTTAAGCAATATTGTTTGAAATGTCAACAGATCCTACATCTATATGTTTGTAGATAATGTAAAATAAGCAAAGCATAATGCCAACGTAAGTACAAAATATAAAATCATTGCGAAAATCTTGATTTTAAAAAAAGTAAGTATGGTGCTCACGCTGTCTGTGCAGAAGTCACATATGTCATTGCCACCAATAAACATGGTTATCACTTTCCAATCGTTGTTGAAATCAATGCGCTGTAAAGGAGATAAGCGGTAAATGTTCTTTTAATTTGGTTGAGACAAAGGTTACCATGAGAGCATATCTGCATTCTACTGTAGTTTACCACTGCTTACCGAATCATTTTTCATTTTGTCCACTAGGACGCGCACCTGGAGTTCCATGTCACTGAAAATAGAAAGGTTAAATGGTAAAATTCTTGTTCTGATGTTCCTTAAGTTCTGCTGAGGTTTTATTTATGAAGAATAATTTATAATTCAAAGGGTAAGTAAAAGTAAAAAGTAAGTAATACTAGAACTATGACTGACCCACTCTTGGCTCCTGCCACAGCCTGATTGAGGAAGGCTTGACGAGAGTTCTCGTTACCAATTCCCTCTGAGAATCCGGTCAGCGAGGGGTTAAACTCCCTCAGGATGTCTAAAGACCACAAGCACAGGGAAGATCAGGAAACTAAATTGGAAATTACACGATTGTGCACGCTCTGTATTTATGTACGGTCATTAAAATCATAGCGGCAAAAATATTGGAACAATTAGTACAGAACTGAGTGTGAAAGTTTGTTCTAGTAATATCTTAAAGTCCACTTACTAACTTATTTAGTTTGAACCTCAACTAAGCATTTCAGCATTTCTGTAGTATTATTTAACCAAACAATTTACAGCTTCTGATACTTTATTTACAATTTTAAACAGCTATTGAAGAAGTGGCGTCTTCATTTTGATAATCAAAGGCATCCTAAAATATATAGTTGATTAATGTCACTATCTGACATAGAAATGAGGTCTGCTGAACAGTGAGGCCTATAATGATGGTGATCAGACACCATCATAATAGATGCTATCAAGCACAGTGCTACAGTTTAAGCTTATTTAATGTTTTGCATTTTGGGCAATGCTATAACATTTTAATTAAATTTAAAATAATTAAATAAGATACAAACATACTTGGCAGAGTGGTCACATTGGTAATGTTTTCATCACCACCAATGCTGAAAATGGAAGAAACAGCTTGTTAGTTTCAAATACAGCTCACAGAATAACCAGATGAACTGCTGAAGTATTTTCCTAAACTATCAATATTGGAACAAAGGTTTACCTTAGCTTATCTTACCTCCATGACAGTCCTCTGTACTCATTAATCACTAACAGAAGGTTGTCCGTCTTTGCGCCCACGCCATTGGCTGCCTGCAGAAAAATATCATATGTGAGATCGAAAGACAAGAGGAAGAGAAGTTTTTATTGAACCAGTAGCATATTGCAGGTGTGGGGGTCACAAGCCACTTTGCAAATTTCTGCAAGTCATTTCTCAGTATTAAAGTTAAAATTTGACCTATTCTTTTTAATTAGGCCTTATAATCTACCCATAACTCCTAAAGGTGTATCCCTTGGTTGTTGTGTTTGAATGTCCGCACATATCCAGACACATACAGTACAAAAAAAACAACTCCATATCTTTAAATCTGTCGTCCTGTTCTTTATATATGCTGTATATCTGGATTGGATCTATTTTTATGCCTTTATTTATTTATGCCCATTGGGATAAGTATGTTTTTAGAGCAGAAAAAGTAGGAGAAGGGAAACACTCACTGTAAGAGAGTCGCCTACTGCTGCCACCACCTTGATATCTCCAGGTCTGAGTTCATGAACTACACAAAGAATAAAGTTGTTGGATTGAACTACATTTCCCAAAATACATTAGCAAAAAAAGAGCTAACGGATATTTTTTTACCTGAAGTGGGTGTAGTGGGAGATGGACTGCGGTCTGTGCAAGGTATCTCAGTACCCATAACCTGCAAACATACAGGGCGTTCAAATTAGTTGAACTGTATGTGCTGTCATTCTACACTGTAGTTCTGAAGTTGAGATGAAAGACTTACAGGATCTGTTAGTGTCGAGGCTTTGCTGTTAACTTTGCCCTCTGTGTCAGTGGGGGAATTCTTCTGCGTCCGCAGGAAAGGCCGTTCCTGGGATGAGAGTTGAAAAGAATACAGTTTTAACCATGTCTGTATGTGGCTGTGTGTATGTCTATGTGTTGTACTGGCTGTGAAAACAAATATCCCTCTGGGACAGTAGATCTAAATCTTGTTATAGTATTAGATTTAAAATCTTGATCTTGATTATATCTTGAGTACTAAATGCGGCTGCAACACATTCAATCATTTTATGAAGCTGTGTTATAGGATGGCGGGCTTCACCTGGGTAGGGCAAGGAATAGCAATGATGCTTGTGTCCATGACATCTGCCTGACCTGCCGATGGCTGAAGCTGGAGGAGGAAAAGTCATGTTCGGTTGAGATATTTAGGTTTCAGTGGGGCCATTTTGTGCAGGTCAAACAAGTGCTGATTACACAATTCTCTTATCTGCATATAGATGTTAAATGAACAAAGCTGGAGAAAGTCATCCTGTAGGAAAATCTCATCGTTAATCTTTACATCTCTTATCTAATCTCTCTTCAGAGTTATAAACATGCACTGTAATCATTGTTCCATCTTCCTTTTGCTTTGAGAGATTATGGTGACTGTTCGCTGTTGGCTAATTTTTACAACAGAGATGTCAGGGTCAATTTTATAGATCAATGGTGAAGGTTTTCAGCGCGCCTAATGTATACATTAGTACACTGTCATTGTTATTTATGACTTTGAATAATAATAACTTACCAGGTTTGTCCACAGTTGCAAAGCTAATTGGTTTAGGTCAGACCATGTGTTCTCCTACAAAGGAACACATGATATATGCTAGTTACACATTAGCCATTGCATGCATTGTTACTGGAAGGAAGGCTGAAACATTTACAGTTGTTAGTTACAGTAATGTTGTAAGTGGCATCTGGAAATAGGTTTTCTTTACTTACAGAATCTGAGATGGGTTCAGGGATAACTGGTGCAGACTGCAGTACAGCAGTGAAGTCTGCCCTTTCGCTGTGCCACTTTGGGTTTTCCAAGACATGACTTAGAGAGTCCTGAAAACCAGACAAATTGATATTTGTCAAGTAAGTAGTAAGTAGCTAAATATGATTTAGATGAGCCACAGGCACACAAACACAATTAATGTACATGTATTGTACCTGCAGTGTTTTCAGAAGAGTTGCTTTATGTAATCGCTGGTTTATGCTTTCGTCTCTCATACAGTCACACCTGCTAGAAAATAGAAAGCAAGCACATCACTGCCACATGCATTTTACAGTAAACAGGATCACAACGCTACACTACATACATGTAAAAAGCAGGGTTTCTATCATGTCAAAATAAATGAGTAAATAAAGTTTCTACCAGGTATTTTGCTAGATTTATAATACCTAAAATTCAAAACACTCACTTGTCCTGCTGATGATTTGTGCTCCAGACCACAACGTGAACTAAACTGTGATGCAACTGTAAACATACACCCAGTATATTAGTTTTTTTTTTCATTCTACCTGTTCATGGCAAAACTGAATTCAACAAAAAGTACAATACCCTTTTTTGCAACAACTGCAGAGCTGCCTCCACTTCCTGCACTACAGCTTTAACATCTGCAGCAACCTGAAACACAAAGAAACAGTAATACACTCTTAACAAATGTTTTTCTAGCTCGTATGTATGCTACACCGAACATGATTTTGTTGTAGTGAGGAATCTTACATGTGGTGAGCAGGCACACATGAAATCTGCCGAGACAAACAGCACCCCAAACTTCCAGTCTGTCACCTGCAAAGAAACAAGACAGAGCAAACGGAGTAAACTCCATCTACTGTGAGATGTGGCTGAAAGCTCTGGAAAAGGAAGGACATTTACGTATCCTGTTGAGGCCTACAATCTAACCCATCTTACACTGGCTGATCAATCAGGGTACATGCTTGACAAGTCAGCTCAGTTAGCTTAGCTTAGCATACTGAACAAGGGAAAATAGCTAGCCAGACTCTGTCCTCAGGCAAAACATTTGCCTAGCAGCACCTCTAATGATCACTTATTAACCTGATGTATTTGGTTTGTTTAGTCTGTACAAACATTTAAGTGTAAATGTTGTGGTTTTATGAGGGAGTTTGTCTTAAATGGAGGAAATACAGGTTGTTCACTTTGACAATGAGAGACTTGTTAACTGTTGTTGTGCTGTTATGAGAGGTGAATGTGTTATGTGTACCTGATGTAAGAGGGAGAGAGATAGTTCCTCAGCTTCCTCCAACAAGCTTCTGCAACACACACACACACACACACACACACACACACACGTACAGTCACACATTTAAATGAACACACCTGCAGTAATATCCTTAAACAGCATTTAAATGTGTGACTGTACATTTGTGGTGTGTCATGTGTGTGTGTGTGTGTGTGTGTGTGTGTGTGTTACCTTGGCTGCAATGAGGGCTGAACCACATGTTGAGTGATCACTTCAGGGTTAAACATGGACAGCAACTCTATTCAACACACAATACACAATACACACAATTGTATAGACTTCAATCTACAGTATGTATAATTCCCTACACTACAGTCAGACAGTGGATTGTGTTACATTATGTGGTAACTGCTGTCGTGAAAAAGGAAGCTGGTGAAAGCATCCATTACTGTAATGTTGATAGCATTGTTCACTTTTATGTGAATGAAGGTCAACAACCTGGGTTTATGGCCCAGTGTCTTATCCTTACAGATAAACTCAACATAACTGTAAAAGCTAAACTCTAAAAGCTGTTCTTCAAAGTGTGCTCTGTACCTGACATATATATTATGGTCCCGACTACGACTTTGATATAGGTCTGAGAATACAATAAAAGAAAATATAGCATACTGAAAGTGCAGATACTTGTCTAGAAAGATTATATATGATGTATTCATAATTGTTATCTCCCATAGATAGATAAAATACAGTAGGAATTATGTGCAGATCAAACGCCAAAATCTGTCTCTTTTAGATGATTATACACCTCTTCCTTTCTACTTGACTGTACAAACACTCAGTGGTGAGAAAGACATGTGGGTGAGAGTCAACAGACTTACCAGCGACTCTATTGACCACTCTGGATGCTTCAACCCTAATGATGAAGACAGACATGTTGTCAGAGTGAGTGAGGGCTAATAAAGGTTTCAATATATTAGCTTCTCATTTGAAGCAGCTCAGAAAACCACATTTGTGTATTAGATAGATAGATAGATAGATACTTTATTCATCCCGAAGGAAATTTTATGCATCCAGTAGTTTAGACAACCATAACACAACAAACACATATACACACATATATCACACATACATAAGAATGAATAAAAATAATAATAAAAAACACTCACAGAAATGCAATGACCATGATAAGGTGCTATGGTAGACTGTGTGCAATGGTGATAGTGCAAAAGTGAACAGTGCAGTAGATTATTATTAAATATTAACTATGACTATGAAATCTTAACATAATAACATTAACATATTAAATGACTGATTGAATAAGAACAATATATAACAGTGAATAAGTTATAAGATGTAGATGTTATGACCACAGTCCAGATTGTGTAGGAGGGCTAATATAGCCTATAACACAGTTGTACAGCAGACAAAGTGATATAATGGTAGGGGCTGAGAGAGACAGGCTCATGCTGAAAAGTCCATTTCTCCCCTCCCCCTATTACTCAAGTATATGTGCATTGTATGTGTGTCTGTCTACCTTTGTGAGAGTGGAATCCCCATGACATAAACAGCTGAGATATCAGCAGGTCTGAGAGTATGAACTGATGGAGAGGAAGCGGAGAAGTCAGCAATGTCATGGTATAACACTAGATAACATGTTTTAGAAAACAATTTCATTTAAGTCAGATGAATATGATTATTGATGATGTTTGCTGAGTTCAGTACCTGAAGAGGATGGGGATGAGGGGGCAGGTGTAGGTGAGCAGAGTATTGGCATGTAACTTTCTGTCTGTAGCACAGAGAAACAATTTCTCACACTGATTGATATGGTATATTACTGTTAGGGCTGGGCACTGAACTTCAATACTTCAGGCATTGCCTCCACAGTATTGAGTACCGAAAAAATTCATGTCATTCAGTACCATATTTCAATTTCTAAGAAGTAAATCTCATCAGCGTCACTCAGCCAATAAGCATGCAGCATGTTTGTACCAAGCTCTAATTATGCTTGTGATTGGTTCTTTGATGTCGTCGAGGCACGGAGGAAAAACACTATGTCACGCACAGAGACGGGGCTCACGTGCGTCACACAGGTGTAAAATGTACTGTAATGTGGAATGTTGTAATTTATTTTTGTTATAATGTATTTCATTGCAACGTAGGTAAGCTTTTTGCACACCTCTTTTGTCGGGCAGGTGAGTGGGATGTGAGCAAAAGTCGCAGATCAGGAGCTTAGAAAGAATCCCGCACACTGACCATTACGCAAGCAATTATTTATTTAGAAAATACAACGTTTCGGTCTTAGACCTTCATCAGGTAAATTCAGGAACATCAGGAATTTACCTGATGAAGGTCTAAGACCGAAACGTTGTATTTTCTACATAAATAATTGCTTGCGTAATGGTCAGTGTGTGGGATTCTTTCTAAGCTCCTGATAATGTATTTCATAAAATTTGTATTAAAATACCGGTACCAGTATTGAGAACTTTTGCATGACACCCAGCCCTAATTACTGTCATACTGTACCTTCTCTGGTGGTAGTTCATTTTTTCGTACATCAACATTGACAGTATCTAAATGTGACAACACAAAGAAAAATAACTTAATACATTTCTAAGATACCAATATGAACTCAAAGAGGGACAACTTCACTTTGAAACATTTAGTTTAAAAAATAGCTAATTAAGTTCAAGAATAAAAAACACTTTCATCCTCCATTTCCCCCTAAAATACAGCATCTTATTTGCACATAGTGAAGCTTTTTTGTTGTTAAATCATGGCAGGACATTTCTATAATGATGTTGTTATTATAATTTACTTTACCTTACCACTTTTCGCCTCAAGGTCTGTGACTACAACAAATAATTTAAGGTACAAACTTTGTCAATGCAATGAATGTAAATATATAACCATGTGCTGTACTTTACCTGTAAACTGAGCGCAGGATCCAATAAGGGCTGCCAGGATCAGGAGTGCAGATCTAGTCATATTGTGGTTAGACACTGAGTACCTTCCACACTGAAGGTTATTATAATACCCTCCTCTTTTCCCCCTCAGCCTCAGAGAAAGAATAAGTAAGTAAGTAATGAGTAAGCTTTCACTGACTGTAAAAGTACACTGTACCTGCAAAGGGTTTGGAGAAGGAAAAGACTTCCCAAGAGGGCAAAGCGTTAGAAAGGAGAGAAGAAGAGGACAACCACTTCTTGTGAGAAAGATGTATTCCTCCTCTCAGTCATATCTCCCTCTTATCAGTGTATCGGAATAATAACAATCAAATCTAATTACAAGTCATTCCTCCTCCGCACTATCTCTGCATGTGTTTGTCAATGTGTATCTGTGTCCCCTGCAATTTTTCTTGTAGCTCTAAAGAATACGCACGTTTGGCAACAGACACATTATGGAAGGTCAGTTAAATGTTAAGTTATGTTTATGGCTCTCTCACCCAATCATAAATCATCAAAAAATCGTTATATCATCTTTAGATGGATGAAAAAGACTAAACACAATTCTTTATGAACAAAACAACTAGATTTTGGTTTCTGTACTTTGACAGCCAGACAGTAATACTGTTTATCATAATATCCAAATGACATTATAATCAAATACCACTATATATGAATAATTGGTATAAATGTTGATTGGACAGAAACCTTTAAAATCATATCAATGAGATGTTACTTCTCTAAGCTTGCCATTTTCTATTTGGAGTAGTTGGAAACTGTTGTTTCTGTTTTTTTCCAGAGAGTTTAGACAATAGTATTTTGGCCACATAAACATCTCCGTAAGCGGTAAGACACGTCATCAGGATGTGATCTTCCAGGGAAATGAATACATTTGTGGTTTATAATAAAACTCATTTGGGTGTAAAAGCTCAACCATAAATGTTCTGCCTCTTAATCAAAGTTTATAATCTTGGTTCTCTCATTTATAGAGAGCAAGTACATCATTAATAATATTGACAGAACTATGCAAATTATAAGGATAACATGCTTGGTGCATTTCGTTTTAAATCATTTTAATACGTTACTCTTTAACTTCTAGTCAGGTCAGTGCTTCACAGTCATGAGATACTCTGTAAACTGTGATGATAAATGTAACTTCCTGGTGTTTGATAAAGTTCACCTGGGTTTATTTAATTATATGTTAACAACCAGCAATTTAGTGAAGCTGGACAGGTTCAGTTTTGGAGATGTTATGAGAGATACAATTAGATTGCTAATTAGCCAACTTTATGAGTTTGTCCTTAGATTGACTTTGCAGATAGTCTGACCCTTGGAGTCAACAGAGAGTAAAAACAGCAAGTTATCATGATGTGGAGATTTCCAGCAGAACATGTTTATATAACGTTGTGTTGCATCAAAATAAATGTATATCAGAATGTTCTGGTTGCTCAAAACCTTAGAGACAAGTATGTCTACCGATGACTTTTGTATGTCTATTGGTGACATTTTAATATGGGTTTGTGTTGAGTATGTCTGTTGGAGTCTTTGTGATGCCTTTGTGACTATGCTGCATACCAATTTAGACCCATGGGGACAAATACAAACTAGGCTACTTACTATCTAAGACTAGACTACTATCATCATGACATACTTTTACAGTTGGTACTTTAAGTATATTTTGAAGCTAATACTTTTGTATTCTACTTTTACTTAAGTAAAATGTCGAATGCACGATACTACAACACACTACGACTTTTACTTGTAAGAGAGTAACGTTAGGCTAATTTTGTAGTGGGTTGTTGCTACTTTCATTTAAGCAAAATATCGGAGTACGTCTTCCACCACTGCGTGCAAGGTAAAAAAAACAACAAAAAAAACAACATTAAAAGATACTTACGGTTTATTGATATAGTTGTAATGCTCACTCACGTGAAGGTTTTCCTCCGCTCTGCTGACACCTTGTGGAGCACCCGCAGTCCCGCACCCATGGACCGCTTCTTCACAAGTACATCTCGCTGCAGTCTGCGGGAAGGCGGGGCTTGACATCAAGCCCCGCCCACATCCAAGTCAGCCATTTTTTTTTTTTTTTTTTTTTTTTTTTTTGCTTACGTCATTCCCCAGCACAGGCTTCTACGTCATGACCGGATGTTGATACTAGCTTGGAGCACAGTCGAGCATAGCTCAGACGGGAACAGCTGAAAAAGAACAACAAAGCCACGACGACGACGGTACAAACAACATATGTGCGTCTAAAATATACCTAAAACATCGGTGACATTATCGCTGGTGGGGACATATTGTGGCACTAAAACAAATTTGAAAAGGTAGGAGGCCGTCATTTGGAGCTAAGCGGAAATATGCGTTATGTTGTTGTTCGCCTTATTCATAGTTTGTCGTCGTTTTTGCTATTAGCTGGGACGGCTAACGTAACGTTAGCTTCTTTTGACTTGATAAATCAGTACAACACCACCCAGCTAACATGTGAAAACCAGCAAACGTGTTCCCTTTTGTCAGTTACTCAAAAGTATGTGTGTTTTGAAGAAAGGCTGTTTTATTATTATTTTTAACGGCTTTCATTTGCAGCACCATTCAAAGCTCAGCTGCCATCTACAGTCAATAATCATCATGACAAGCCAGTCAGGAACAAAAAGTACTTGTTGAAATCAGTAAAACGCTCAACAGGGAGCTACTTTGACGAGGGGAGGTAACAATAACACCTCAAAATATAGTTCAGTTAATACCTATTTGAGCTTATAATGTTAGTTTTTCTTTGAGACTGTAAACAATAAAGTTAGGATATTTCTGTACCTTGCTAAGTTGCTTTATGTTGCCTTGTATTGTTGGTGAGAAAGATTACAAATGCTGAGAATTGGCATTCAGTTTACAAATGTATAAAATCTTATCAGAGTACATGTTATTTTATATTGTGATGATATATATTTATCACAATATAGTCAATTTTTGGAGAGTAATCGAAAAAATGTTAATAATAATTTTTTTTTTAAATAATCAGTCCACAATGTCTGTCATTTCTGACTGATTGTTGGAAGCCTCAGGCATTTAACTTCTGTAGTGTCGTTTAGCGCCAACGCACATTACACAGAGTCTAGTTCACATATGCTGAATGAAATTACCTTCTTCAGACCCCCCCCTCCCCCAGCACACACTGGCAGTCAAGACATAGGGGGCACATTACAAGATGCAGTGTGTTTGTGGGTTTCCATGGCTTTAGGGGCACTCTCTATTATCCTCCCAGAACACAAAAAGCCTCAGAAAATGAACAAGCTAGAGGAAGAAAAACAAAGGGGAGAGAAAAGAGAGCGTGAGAGAGAGTTGAGGCCTAAACTAAACAGAAACCAAAATAACTTCACTTGCTCCTTATTTCATTGTGGTTACTTAGAGCAAGTGCAGTTGTCTTTGACGTCTAGATATCCCACAGTCTGGCTGACTGAGAATCTTCACAGACTTAAAAATCCTATGTTACCTTAAAACAGTAACAAACTGCTCGTTGAAACAACATTGCCCATAATAGCCTCACACACCTAGCTATGTTAAAGGAGTAGCCACCTGACCACGGTTATAAACGGTATGGCAAAACCTCTTAGACTTCACAAGTTTAGGGTATTGTATTGCAAGGTGTTACTGCCTGTACACTGTTTATAGTCAAATCCCATTTTTATTTAACTTTCCATCAATAAAAAGCTTGCTTTTTTTCCCCTCTCTCTTATTTTAGTTCAGTCACTCCCAGAGATTTGACAATGGGACGCATCTTCTTGGACCACATTGGCGGAACTCGCCTCTTCTCCTGTGCCAACTGCGACACCATCCTGACCAACAGGTCTGAGCTTATCTCAACACGCTTCACAGGAGCCACAGGCAGAGCTTTCCTCTTCAACAAGGTACAGAGACATTCGTGATAACTACCTATGATGTTTACTTCTGCATCAACCATGGTATACAGATTCAGTATCTAGTTCCCTGCTTCAAAATCTCTGTGCTGCATGTTTGTGTCTCCACTCCACAGGTGGTGAACCTCCAGTATAGCGAGGTGCAGGACAGAGTGATGCTAACCGGCAGGCACATGGTGCGTGACGTCAGCTGCAAGAACTGCAACAGCAAGTTGGGTTGGATCTACGAGTTTGCTACTGAGGACAGTCAGCGGTACAAAGAGGGACGTGTCATCCTGGAGAGGGCGCTGGTTAGGGAGAGTGAGGGTTTTGAGGAGCATGTCCCCTCAGACAACTCATGAGCCCCTAACCTTGGAATAACTTATGTGACAAAGCTCACTCCCATGTCCTCCTACCCCTCTCCTTTCTCCCCTCGCCTCTGTGCTGCGCACCACCACCTGCAGACTTAGTGCCCCCCCCCTCACCTCCCTTCCCTGTCTCTGGCCTATGACCTTATATCTCTGATGATTAGAAGGTTGGTTTGCTGGCTCTTCTTTTGCTGAAAGGCTTCCCCAAAATACTTCCCGATTTATGTGTCACAGGGCACTCCTTCAAAACAGCTGGGGACACAGATAGGGAGTTGCAACTTCACTTGTTTAAGTGTTCATGCACAGCCACACAGGATTTTCACCACCTCACAAGGCATGCTCCACACTTTTTCATATGGTAGTTGAGCACATGCATGATAATAGACATGGTCAGTCACACAAAAGCATCACCTAGTTGTTTTATTTAGATAACTGGAGGCAGTAGAGCTGAGTATGTTCATCATCCAGACAGGGGCAAAGCAAGCAGCCCGCTCTGCACAGCAATGTGAAATGAACCGATGGAGGTGTCACTCTTTCAGTGGGGCTTGTGCTTCTGTGTTGTGACGTTTGTCTCAATGTATCTTTAACTGGTGAACACCGAATGCAATTAAGCCCATGGTAGTTGTTATTTCCATACCAGTAACCCTTTATTAGCCTGTAGTGTAATTAATGTAATAGTGTTTGAAATCTATGTTCACATCCAAATGATACCATAAGGACCGCACAGATTGATGTCATATTTAAGTATTCATTGTAGTGTTTGACCCTGAGTGGGAGTTTGATTTAGATCTGGCTCACATGACGTGCATGTATTTTGATTGATTTGATGACATTCACGAAATGTACAGAAAGTGGCTGCATGTGTCCCATTTTTGCACTTCATAGTGTGGACGTGATCTCCTGAACAGCAGACAATCGTGCAATTGATCCTATAACTTAATTCAGTTAACCACTCTCCATCTGTTACCATGGATTCTGTGCCTGTGTGGTGTGCCGTGTGAAGAGCAACATGTCTCTTTGGTGACTTATGAGGAGCATGTACCTTCAAGCCATGAGTCTTCAGTGTGACGGAGGAGGAATGTGTCTGAGACGTGATGGAGACATTCTCTGGCTGCCTGCCGGCTTAAAGACAGGATTATGAGAGGATGGGTCTTGCAAGCGTTTACAAGTTGCCAGAATTTGGAGACTGTGAGACAAGTTTGGAAAAATACCTAACAGCAGACATTCTCTTAACAGTAACACATTACAATGTTGAACTACTTTCGGGATAGTGACCCATCCTCTTTTTATAATCCTATGCTTTGGGCACATTTAGTCATAAGATGACTTGTTTCTTACTAACACAAAGCCATGCAAGCTTTAATAGTTTAATGGAAGGTTTCAATCAAAATGTCAAATTGTAAAAAAAAAAAAAAGACATTTCAATCTCCATGAAAATGAGGTTATTTTTGGAGTAGGTTGTAGCACAGCATCATGGCCCTGGTGTAACATTGTGCCAGAATTGTTTACCATTTTATTGATAGGCCATTGTTTTTATTTGCTTTACTCTATATGATTATTGTTTTATTGACTGATACATTTATCTTACTGTATATTTTCTCGATTGGAGGTTTGAAAAAAAAAATCTTGTATTGTTGGCTATAGCAAAGTTTTTTTCTGACGTGATTTCTAAATAAACGTAGTCTTGCTGGGTTACATTTATTTGTCTTATTTGTGCTTGTTTAGTAGCATATGCCATATTTTTTGTCAGCGAGTGCAAAACTTGTGTTTCCAAAACAGTCTCTTCCTGTAGGAGAGGACAGGTGGTTTAACATATTTTCACTTTTCCTCAAGAGGTTTTTGTATTTTAGATTCCAAAATGTGGCTTAAACCTTGTGCGGAAGCTACATGTGTAAATAAGCACACATAGATTTACAAACTTAGTGTTTGAATATTGTCATGTTCATGTCCATAAAATGATCTTTAGACCTCTAGGTGGCAGCAGGATACTGAGAGACACGATGATTTCTAAAGACGTTTTCCCTCGAATGCATGATGCTGAGTCCCTTGCCTGCCTCTGACGTTAGTCCGCTTGGCAGGGGCTGTAGAGCTTCACTGCAGTCTGGAAATACATGTCAGTTATATTACTCTCTGGAGCAGAAATGTCTACTGAATTATGTGCAGTTAAATACATCCCCAATACAGGCACATACTGAATGAGTTGTTAGAAAAAAGCAAACTTTTTTGGACAAAAATATACTACATTACTAAACAATGAATTCCATTTTTCCCTACCTAATCAGCACTCACTGTGAATCACCCACAATGAAGAGGTTTGACTGCATTGGGTTTATAAATAGGCAGTGACGATTCTCTGCGAATCCACCCACTAATATTGCAGTGCTGCTGTGGAGTTATTTATATCTCTGATCCTGTTGGAAGGCTTCTTTGTCAGTGTGTCTGTGTCACAGTGGTGGAATCAACAACAGGTCTGCTTTTCTGCAGTCACTTCTGGACGAGCCCTGCACTGAGCACGCAGCACTAAAGTTAGCTCAGACAAATATTAATTAAGGTTGTTGACCAAAACAAGCTGTTGTGGTCGCAGCTATTTTTGCATCCACTGCAGTTGCTTATATTCTTTTGGTTTAGGGATTTAGAGCATTTGTGGATTGAGAAGATTGGAGTTTTTAATGACCATATGTAGAGCCATTTAAATGCTGGACATGACTAGAGGCAAAAAAGGAGGCTCCATCTCCACAGAGCTCACTGCTTCATAATTCATAGTAGTCTTTTACTTTGTCCCTGGATAACCTCAGGATTATCTGCTCTCTTTATTGAAAAAGCCATCAGGCCAGATAAGATAATTACACTGCTTTGTTGATCCTGTTAGTCTGCAGGCAATTGGATATCCATGGCACAAATCTAGACGTGACAGTCTTTACTTCTGTGTTCCCAGAGCGAGCTATTTTTCCCATTACCCTTCAGACACTTCCACAGTGCTCTTGGGCAGGACATCGTGATTCTCTAAAGTCTTTAACCTTAAGCTCTCATGAGGGTTTAACGTATCATATACACCCATTCAGCTTTTGAGACCAGGAAAAAAAAGACACACCAGTGAAGTGTTCGTCTCATGTGTCTCATATAGGATGATGTGTGCTTCGTTCATTTTACTTCCACCCACCCACACCAAATTTGAAGTTATATTTTTATGGAGAGAATGATTTGGAGGGGTGGGGGCCGGGGGGACCAAAAAAAGCAGCAGGAGCATAATTGCACCCTTAATTGGCCCATGATTCATCGTCTCTGGA
Source organism: Sander lucioperca (assembly GCF_008315115.2). Taxonomy (NCBI): domain Eukaryota; kingdom Metazoa; phylum Chordata; class Actinopteri; order Perciformes; family Percidae; genus Sander; species Sander lucioperca. Next base: position 21,116,042 of record NC_050190.1, on the reverse strand, counting down.
CAGTTATTTTAGTTTATCATTGCCTTTTTGTCTTTGATTCCATGTCAGCATCACACCCCCTCTCAGGAGAGCAGAGATAATAGAATATGGAAATAAACTTCTATCTTTCCACCACTCTGTCTTCACACACACAAAAGGAGTGACATCATTCTGTCAGCAGGAGAAAATAGCATGCTTTCCATTGACATCACTCTACATCCCGTTGCTAGGAGACAGGGGAGTCAACAGTAGTTACTATGGCGACTGTACTTCACCTTCAAAGCTCCTGACCTTTTTGGTTATCTATGGTAGACTAGAATGTGTGTGTGCAAACTGTGGCCCTAGTGTTGTGTAACATGAGCATTCAAGGTCTTGTTGACTCATTCACTGCAGTGTAGTGATTGATATAGTATATTCTAGATTAAAGGGCTACTGAGACAATACGCAAGATACTCTGCAGCAACTAAAAACGTCAGTGTAATGTGTAATGAAAACCCACTGTCACAATTCCTACGTAATGTAATGTCACACTATAGCGTCAGCAATGTCTGACATTTTAAACTGATGTTGCTGTCAATCTAATGACATGAGCTATTACATCAATGATGAAAAGGTCAGATGAGTTTTCAAGCAGTATTAGTATATAGAATACAGTTGTCAACATTTCCTAGGTTGGCCATGAAACTCGAAAGAACAATGACTGGAAACGTGAATGAGTTGATATAGTATATTTATTTAGATGTACATTTCCTCCTGTAAGAGACTCTTATTTACCTGAGGACAGTGACTTTGAAGAGGTCCAGCATCAGCAAGTGATTGTAACATGAGCAACAGAAAACAGCACAGGTGAAAGAGTAATACATGGAGATTCTGGCTGGTTCAGGGTTGAAGGAACAGATATAGTACCATGTTTGGTAAACTACTACATGCTGATGATGATAAAATTGTTAACAGCTGGATCACAGTGACTGGAAACAGCCTCTTTACACTGAAACTACAGGGGCTTCAGATTCATATAAACAAAAACCGATACATCAGTCATAGACATTTGTCTCACAAAATAGGGTTGAAGTGGTCATCTAGATCCCACATTGCAGTGTTACAGAAAGTGTTATAGTCTAAGACACAAATGTTTCCTGACTCACAGAATTAACATAGTTTGAAATGGTATCGAGTGGCAAGGAGAGATCGGTGGCTAAAAGTGTGGATGACGCGCCATTCAAATCTTGTTTCAATTTCTGTCCTTTTTTGGCACAATTGGAGTAGCTTTCTCAGCTGTCATTTGCTAATTGAGTTTAGTAGGCGCATCAATGCCAGTCCTCTAGAGAGGGACACAGGCAGAGGTGGGCATTACAGGGTTTTTTTGGATTAGGTTGAGTTCATGCCCAGTTTTCCACTCCAAGTCTGGTCCTCTATGCCACCCTGCACATTGAGGGGTAATGTTGTCCCAACAGGACATTCTTCCACCTCAGCACCACCACCCACATCCTGCCTCTACAAGGCATCCCTTTCATTCCCAGAAAGGGCACAAAGCTCATCTGCTTCTACAGACATAGGATCTCAGTCAGATCTTTGATCCTGATAAATTGATGAATGCAAGTCTTACCTCAGCGTAGCTTTGGGTAACCTTACCAGTGGCGGATGAGGCTACCCTTTCCTAACAAAGTCAGACTACATTCTGTTTGGTTACTTTTTAAAATCACGCCTGCTTTTCTCACCTTTGGCTTTTATGTGCAAAAGCTACTTGAGCAAACAAGCAAAATAACATAGTCTATGTTCTACCTATACAGTAATAAACATCATCACAGACGTTATCTCTGAGGACTTCCTGGGAAAACCTCATTCCCCAATTTGTATAAAAAGGTAATCATACCCAATAAAAGGTAAACCATGGTACACATATATACCTGTATATTCCTTAGTTATTCCATTGCTAGTGACTACTAATCAAAACTGATTCATTGAACTAGTCCCATCAGTCTAATCCAGCTAACTACAGTGCTGATTTGAATGTTGGTTAGAGTCAAGTCATACAGGTGGTCTGTACTATGGCTCAGCTCCATATTTCATGACAATAATATAAAACCAATGGCCACAGAGCATACAATAACATCAGTTACAAATACATGGCAACAGTATAACAAATACTAACAGCATTGTTTCATCATGACACATGTCCACACTGAGGTTCTGAACAACTACAATAAACACCGACAACATAAACTGATAAAATGCGCCGACAGCAAGCTAAATAACAGAGTTCATACAAGGAGAGGAATACAAAGGGAAAGTGACACATTGTGTGTGATACATTCCTTGAATCCAACAGAGACACCTCTAAATAACATTCCTCTTTTTCTGCTTCAAAAGAAAGGTAAGGTCTCTCCACTCAGACCATGCATACCGTCAGGAAGTGAACTCATTACTCCCATTCCTTTCTATGGCATGGAGCATTGGGTCCCTCAAAAGGATCCTCTTGCCCTCTGGACTGAACAGGCCAAGACAACTGAGTCCACAGTTTCCTTGCTGAGCAAAGGTGGAAACATATCATTGTCCAGCCAACCCCGTCAGCCAACCCCGTCAGCCATCCTCACAGCACCTTTCCATCCAGCCCCTTACTCTTCTCACCCGCGTCGGCAGCCATGGACTTCCAGTATCGATGGCAGGCCAACTCCAGCAGCTCCAGCCCGCCAATCAGCTTCTGCTGGGCCATATACACACCAACCATGACCAGGCAGTAGAGCCTGAATGGAGCCCACAGCCACAGGCCAGTGAAGCACAGAGCAATGAAGCTGCTCCAGTACAGCAGCGAGGCAGCTTTGATCAGAGTCACTCGCAGCTCCGTCTTACAAGGTGGCACACGCGCAACACCGTCCCTATCAAAGGCCCGGGGCTGGCCTGAGTAGAAGTCCCGCAGACGGATCTCCTTCTCAGCCCAGCGCTCTCGACACCAAGACTCCAGGTCAGAGGAAGAGTCGGGCAGGGAAGCCACTGGGTAGCGGCGGACGTGGAAGTGGATTTCACGGGGGAAAAACCCCATGATGAGGTGGCGTTCCGTCTGAGGGATGTTCTTGGGGTATGCCACAGTAATATCATGGACGGCATCCAGGTTGTCTCCTAGGAAAAGGGACACAGTTTTAAATGATCACAGGAACATCACTTGCTGTTATAATAGTCCAATAACCAAAACAAGACATTGAACTAGTGCAAAATTATATAGAAAATTAAAAAAAAGCTTGTGTAAAATACTACATTTTCAGTCACAGCTTACTGTAAACTACACAGTTTCAGACATGACACCGTAAGGAGACTTATTCCTTTTCCACATCCACACTTGTTCTTGGAACTGTTTTATGCACCCTTTATAATCCCAGCTCTTAGCTCCATTACTCATGTATCTCTAATTTTCCAGGGGCTTAGAGCTTCATCCTCTCTCTGCCTTCAAAAGTACCATGAGCTCTATACCATCGTCATTGATCTGCAGTGCCCTTACAACACACACATACATAGAGCTGAATGAAATATCAAGTGGACAGGGTGACACCTGCCAGCGCCTGCTCCTGTACAGCTCAGCTCTACCAAGGTAAAAATAGAGCTGAGAGGACAACATGCACAGCATGTCAGTCAGCAGTGCAGAGAGAGGGAGAGGAGAATTGGCTAAGTCTGTTGACATCACAGTGATTCACAACACCTGCTTGGAGAGTTAGTGCCATGCTCAGCATCCAGGGCAGGTGGGGGATGAGACGGCAGGGCCAGAGGTGGTATTTACGAACTCTGGAGGACTGCCAGAATGAGCTCATAGGGAAACATGAGAATCTCAGGGGTGTTGTAATGGCTGGCAGTAGGATGAAGCGTAGGTCTGAGACTCTGACAAATAACAGGCATGATATCTCTCCTACACTGATGTTACTAAAATCATCATGAAAGCATGTCATGTCCCCTTGGTTTTGCTGATAAAATATTTCTATCATGATGACTGTGACCAAATAACGCCCATCAGCAGAAATGCTGCCGTTTGACTGCCAAATAACAATAACATTTTTTGTAATGAGCTGATCATTGTCATGTTTATTGTAGACATTTCATGATTTCAGAAACAGTTGAACCTTTTCGTAGTCTGTCCACAATGAAGGTGAATCCAGTGCTGCGGGGATGCAGCACATACTCGAATTTCGGCAGGTTGTTTTGGGCAGCAAACGCATCACTCTTTGCTCTTGTATTTTCTGCAAGAGACACGGATACACAATAAACCTCTGGCAACTGCATTCACCATAATACGTTGTGTTATCTTGTAAATGATGTCACATATGTTGTATGTGGAAACTATTCTGACTGGGGAGCAATCAACTATGTGTATATAAATATATTTGCATCTTTTGTCATGGCCGTGCAGCCCGGTTTGTGACACAGGTAAGGAGAGACAGCCATGTAGAATTGTTTACTTATTTTAAGACACAACTGAAAATTACATTTTTTATGTGCATTAGACTGATCATGTTACTCTATTTTCTAATAACAGTACAATTATTACATACATTATATTTACATCCAATATAAGGTAATTCAAGTTCATTTTAATGACTCTTAACAAGCCAGCAGTATTAGTTGTCTATTTGGATTCATTCTGACTTTGTACTTGTACTGCTGCTTACACTGAGTAGCCTCATAATCTAATTTATAATCTATAATCTAAAATATCACTAAATGTGCATGAACTGCGAAAGACTAATTATTCCATATAATGCATCCTTATTAAAAAATAGAACTTGGTAGATAAGAGATACAATAGCAAAAATAACAGTATGCTATTATAATAATAGCAGTTAAACAATCATGTTAGTTATGGGATATGAGCACATCCATGAAATACATCCACCAGTGACAAACGCTTACACATTTGTAAAAACCACAGGGGGACATCAACACAGGAAAGATGATTGTTTATTAATCAGGAACATGACTGACTCATTAGTCATATTATGTAACAAGTAGCTCCTTCAGGCCAACTTGTAGGACAAAAAGACTACAGACAGAACTCCGTTGATCAGGCCTCTGCTCTCTCAGGGGGGCAAAGCTGTGACTTCTCATTCTTACACAATCTTTCATTATATTCACACAACCTCTACAAGCTTTAAAATAGGTCATGGAAATGTTTAGAGGGGCTTAAGTGCACTCTGGACCTGATCCTGTAGATGGAGGTCTGTATGTATGCCAAGAGTAAGGAACAGGACGACTTCCGCATAAGGCGTCAGTACATGCTTGTTTGCGTCAAATTAAGCCTCGAGGTGTAAGAGGCTTAAATGCAAACGTGTGCGCATGCAGACACAGAAAATGCACAGGTGCTAACACCACCAAACGTAAAAACAATCTTTAAAGCCCTTAATCTGCTGGCCAATTACGATGTAACTTCACTGGACCCCTCATGACATCATATGTAAAACCCAGTAAAGCTACTCAGGACTTTGATTGGCTTATTTGTGGTCTGAAAGGGCTTTAGACACTGGTGTCGCTGATGCTTGGATTGAAACAAGATCAGAGCATTCTTGGAGAAATGACTGTGTGGGGTGTGTGTCCATCAATTTTGCTATGCCTTTTCACGTGGAAATTGGGTTTACAAAACAGTGTCAGTGCAAAGGTGAGAATAACAACTGAAACGTGGGCAAATTGTCCCAAAGAATGGATGGAGAGTTGCATTGTTTAATTCTTACCAGTGAGGTCTGTGCCCTCCGGGAACAGCAGCAGTTGCAGTGGCTCTCTGATGTCACAGAAGTAGTCCAGCATGTTCCCCATGTGCTTCTTGTCGTCTTCCCAACGGCGCTGAATAAAGACGAAGCAGGCCACCTGCATTGCCCAGCCTGGAAAATACATACAAAGTCTTTACGTGTGTAATTGATTCATTCTTACGCTAAACTGATTCAGTAAGACTTTTCAAAAGAGGCAGAGCCTATGTTTTTCCAGGAAAAGCATCTGACATTGGCCTTTTCCATCAGAGTACCTACGCTCTGTGATTCTACTGCTCGGAATGTGCATTATACTGTTCCTCTTTTAAATTTAGATTCAGCTGTTTCTGCAATAATGTAATGATGTTTTTGAAGAAATGCTTTGCAAAGCATATATTATGGTATGCAGAGGTGTGCAAGTCTCTGTGTGTGTGTGTGTGTGTGTGTGTGTGTGTGTGTGTGTGTGTGTGTGTGTGTGTGTGTGTGTGTGTGTGTGTGTGTGTGTGTGTGTGTGTGTGTGTGTGTGTGTGTGTGTGAGAGATGTGGTGATGACGCAGTGGATATGACATGGGCCTTTGGTGTGGGAGACCCAGGTTCGATTCCCACTGCGATACATCAACCAATGTGTCCCTGAGCAAGACACTTAACCCCTAGTTGCTCCAGAGGCATGCGACCTCTGACATATATAGCAATTGTAAGTCGCTTTGGATAAAAGCGTCAGCTAAATAACATGTAATGTAATGTAATGTAATGTACAGGAAAGGACAGAGCCCCCACTGTATACCCACCAAAGCCAGGCACAGCCTTCAGGGCAGCCTTGAGGCAGATCTTCTCCAGACGAAGGTAGCTGTACCTGAGCAGACAACACCAAAGAAACATCCAGTCCAGGCGGGTACGGTGATTCATAATGATCACACTTCGCTCCCCCGGAATGAAGCCATCACCTGTTATCACCACCTTCACCCCAAATACCAGCTCCAGCAATGACTACAGAGGGAAGAGACGCCGGGGCAGAGGGAGGATGATAAAGTAGTAGTACAAGAGAGGGAGGAATGGAAAGGGCAGTAAGAGAGAGTAAAATGGAGAGGTAGATTATCAAGGGGAAACAAGAATGATTATTGAAAAAGGATGTAGAGGGAGAGAGGAGGGACTGGTAAGAGGGAAGGTGGTAAGATACATTTAAGAGAGAGTGAGAAGAAAATAAATAAATAATGCCTTCAATTCCTGCGGCCACTGTAAACAAGATTTGCATAATTGTTCTCAAGGGCAATCTAAATAAATGAGAAATACTTCTGATGAAAATAAAATCTGAGATTACACAGGGAGGCATAAATAAGGCTGAGATGACGAAGACTATCGTGACCGTGTCAAACCCAGGTAACTTAAGGCCATCTGGCACCCACATTAGTAGGCTAAGTAAAGGTTAAGCTGGAGTACACACCACAGGTAAGGTGAGCCAGGTAGCGACGATGCGATCAGTGATCCAGCGGTACCAAGCAGGAGACAGCAGCATGAGGGGCAAAAAAGGACCCAACATGAAGACACTTCCAAAAAAACTACCCAAAAAAAGGGTCACCACAAAGTACAGGCCCCGCACCGACAAAGCCATCTGTGGAGAGATGAAGGAGACAAGATTAACCTGATTATAAATCCACGCTATGCAAATAAGATGGTCTTGAGCAGTCAAAGCGTGAGCTGACGTTGTTGTGTTAAGAATAAAAAACGATGACATTTATGGAATTAATTCCTGACTTGGATTTCCACTATGGAAAGTAGGCTAGCTGAAGTGGAGCAACTCTGTAACATGAAACAACTGGGATTATCGACAGTCTCATCAACAGCAAGGACTGCTGTTCTGTTGTTCTTCTGAGATATTTTCCCACAAACAGTGGAACGTCCAGGGCAGACATTCCTAGTGTGGAATGTAAATAGAGGAACCTTTCTGTGGGTAACAAATTGTGGGTGTATGGTCAATAAATCAAGTGTGGTTGTGGCTATAAATAATTATTCACAGTTTGTACAGGTGCATAAACTTTAAGCAACATTTTCGGACGTTCACAACATAAAAGATTGGTGGTAAAATATCCCGGCTATATCCACTGAAGCTGTAAAATCTTGTCAATAACTTTAAAGTGTAAGGGGAAATTTTAACAATGGCTGTATTGCGGTTTTAAAAATGAAGCTAACATGGAGCCAAGTGTAGGCAATGTGACAATATCATGAAACAATATACTGTACAGTAAATGTAAATGCCATACCGTTGCACTTGACTGTTTTCTTACACCGTGGCAGCTATCCCTTAATGCATCGGCGAGTATGTGAGTCATTGCACCGATTCCATACCACATAATTTGGCCCCGACTAAAATTGAACTTAGTTTATTTATGTTCTTTATCCGTTATGACTGTCAAATTAGATAATAAAAGAAAGTTATATGGCATTCAATCTCTGTATGTATTTAGTAATGTTTTACATTACATTATGTTATATATATATATATATATATATATATATACACACATACACACACACATATATGCATAGACATATAAAATGGAAACGGAACATCTCAAAAAAAAAAAATGTTTTAAAATCCACTTCTGTAGTAGAAGAGAGCATGCCAGCACCTGAAGCTATGGCAGTTATTTTTGAGTGCCATCAACCCTGATATTAGGAGTGGAACTGCATTGTGCTTTGCTAAAGACATGAGTGATTTGAATACAACCTTGGTTTGATGATTATCCTTAGGATTCATTTATCACAAGCCTGAAAACCAATTTAGCATTCACACCGGTGTAGAACTTACTCTGCAATTTTGAAAATAGCAAATGAAGCAACTGGTTTGAAATAAAAACTAAATACAAACTGCATAGACACCAGTGCTCTAGATGAACGTAAATGGAAACCATTAAAGTAGACTGAATCAGCATGGTTAAGCATGTTCGTAATGATAGCTGCAACACAGCAGAAATACCATGGTCATTAGATCCCTGAGGGAAAGGAACGGAGCCTGTAATCCTTCTGAAATCCAAAACCCAAGTAACAGGACCTTCAATTGTCCATGACATATCAGATAAGTGTAAAGGGTAGGGCTGAACGATTTTTGAAAATAATCTAATTGCGATTTTTTTCCCAAATATTGCGATTGCGATTCGATATTCGATTATTTTTTTAAGCTCTTTGTCTTCTGTATTATTCAACAAAGAATAATAATATAATAATTTATAGTATGAACACACAATTACACAATAGACAGTTAAATAAGTAAAAATATAGTATATATCTATACACACACACACACAAAAAAAAGTGTTTTTACAGTGCACAGAGAGGAGCTGCCTCCAGCCCCTCCCCCTCGTGAAGTTGCGTGCTGCCGTGTGCACTTGTTCAGAGAGGCTATCGTTACGTTAGCTAGTTGCTGGTGTTCTTGCCGTGGGATTAACTGTACTAATAAAACTGTTGAAACACCGCGGCCACGCTGCTGTGAAAGCTCCCCGAACGTAATTTATCAGAGTCTGGTTGTTACCCCTCTCAGTGGCAGCTCCTCCACTCATATCTTTATAATGGAGCTAACCGCTAACCAGAGCTAACCGCTAATCAGAGCTAATCGTTGCCAACAGAGCCTCGGATTCTGTGTGCCTGTATCCATTAACTGCATGTATAGACTCAAGCCCGAATAAAACCCTTCATTTTATTAAAATGGCTGTAAAAGTTTTAAACTACAACTCAGAGTTGTTTGAATGACAGAAATCAGCTCAAGGTACGACGTAGCGTTAGCGTGCTAGTTGATGCTTTCTCTGCGGAGTGCAGACTGATTTGCTCTCGCGAGTCATGTGACCAAATCGCAGCCTTTGCGATTAGGAAATCGCGTTTTAACATATCGCGATATTATCGCAAATGCAATTAATCGTTCAGCCCTAGTAAAGGGGAGCATCTGGTTATGCCAATGTGGATCCCTTGTCATTTCAATGACATCAGTGGTGACCACTTCAGCTTCCAATGGTAATGTGACACATGTCCCTACATATGTATGCACACAGGTGTTTCCAATTATTTTGCCTGATTAGACCTCTTCTGAGGGCTGTGTGCTTGACTGGAATCTTCCTCATTTTGGTGCACCTGTTTCGATGTGCCTTATTACTACATGGACTTTGGTGATCTTATGTAATTCCTAGTGTGGCCCCACCAAACCCGAGAAGAGGTCGAAGTTACTAGAATAATTTGAAACACCTATGTCAGTGTGCAGGGTCTTTAAAAATAAAATTCCAGATATACACTTAGTGAAGTCGACCTTAAGTGCCCCGAAAGACCAATTTATTTCCACGTAATCAAACCAAAAGATTAAGATCTGGGGCTAGTGGATGAATAACGCTCTCTCAATAGCAACCAAGTCAAATTGTCACTTAATGTCAAATGTTTTTATATGCTGCACTTGCTACATGCTGAGACACCTGTATGTTTGATATGGAATCAAACAAGGGTCATTAATATTTTGTGCTTGTGAAATTATGTCCAGCTGTGGAATTATTTTGTGCATGTGTAAAAAGGTGTTGTAGCTGTAGAATTATGTTGTGCCTGTGTTTTTAAAATTTGTGGAGGGATATGAGATTGTGATCGACCCTGAAGTTACAAGCACGTATTTTGTCCCTGTTTTTATGCCCGAGCTGACTAGCCAATCAGAAGAGAAGTCAAACTGTCCAATCAGGGGGCAAAAGGTTCTTTTCTGTTTACGCTGTCTATCTAGAGCAAATTGTTGTCAACATGGAGGAGCTGGAGCCGAATCCTCTGGGCATCTCATGTTTTATCCTTGAAACACAGAGTGTAAACGCGGTTGTTTAACATTAATTACCAAACTATGCGACCATGTACGAGGTGAGATAATTATTGCTAAAATAGCGTCGGTCCGATCACCAAATCAGTGTCTTTACTTTTATCGTTATTATTGTTACTTCATTTTTTAGTTAGTTTTACTTTATTTCTGTGTCATGCCAAACATTTTCTTTTTTCAAAAAAATATGAAAAAAGAAAAGAAAAAAAGACCAAAACAGTACATACAAACAAATACCTACAAATCATCTTGGTAAAGAGCTTTATTTCTCTTCTCCCAGGCTTTCTCAAAATATCTCGCTAATTGATATGTTTCACATGTGAACAGCCATCCCAGTCTTTGAGCATCATCCATATTTACTAAATCAATATCTGTTTTTATCTTACTAAACAAGGTATCACGCTGTTCACAATAAAAAAGGACAGTAGAAAACAAAATTTTCTATATCATTTAAACAACACAACATATCGTCCAGTTTCCACAGTCAAAGGTAAAATACCAGATCTCAACTGAGCACATAGAGATCTTTGCCTTTTAGACAAATTATAATACATATATAAACATAATTCTCCCTGCCATATTCAGGTTTTATAGTCATAAAAATACGCAATTTTGGCTTATATATCATATATCGTCGGCCCACTGCCCTCTTTAGCAAACACAGATTCTTTAAACAGACCAATATTTAGCTTTTCATTATTAAAAAACGACTCACCAAGCCCATAGTTACAAAACAATTTGCATATATCTTTAGACCAAGAACCAAGAATTTGTTTGTCCCAGAGAAACATTTGCCTCGTCAACCTATTTGCATCTAGTCTGGTCCTACCAGACTCTCGTACATTTCATTTGTACAGAGAGTCTGGCCTCTCTCCATTGACAATTGTTAACTTCCTTGAAGGCAGGTACTCTGTTGAAGTTTAAAACTATTGGATCTGCCCAGACTCTGGATCTGCCATAACCAATCGCTAACGTTTGGTCGTGACGTACGTCATGCGCATGTGCAACAACAGGGGAGACCGACAACAACTATCGGCTTATATTTAGCATTAGCATCGCTAGCCTTAGCCAACTCCTTCACCACTAATGGAGCGAGCTGGAAAATCAAACTTTTCCCGAACCCCGTGGGGAGGAGGGCCACAACATCATGGCCATCAACACAACTCAGCAAAGATTGTTCTTGCTCGGGCTTTAACTTCTGGACATTCCGCAGTGTTGCTGCCACAACGGACCGAATGGCTTCGCTCGCATCTTTCTAGTGCACGTCCTCAACGTCATCGTTCTCAGCCACTCCCTCTGTTCACTGATTGGACCTACAAATATTTGACCGGAGAAAACCCAAGAATATACCGCAAACCCAGACAGAGTACTGAAGGGAAATGAAAATTGAGCAGAAGTAAGTAGGAGGGCGGAGCCAGGCTAATTTGCATCCATATTGAGTAAACAATTCCATAACTGAGTTATACGTATCTTCAAACGAGCCTCACATGATTCCCATCCCATATATCCCACTATAGCCAGAAAATATATTATGGCACTGTTTTGCACTAATTCACACATATCTAAGGCCTCTAACTCCCACAGCATAATCGAGTAAAGGGCACAAACAATCGTATCAAATATACACCTTGTTGTATTGATAATCAACCCTTGGCTTCGGTTTCCTTCTCAAGAGCGCAACTTTGTCTCGGACTGAAGCCAGCTGGATCCTGACCGGTCCCGGCCTGTGACTTCTAGGCTTTAGCCTCTCCACTGCCACCAAGCTGGGTACGGAATCACACCGCAGCCCCTCCAACAAGAGCCTGGACACTGTCTGCTCCACCTGTTCCCCTTCCTCAAAAGGACAGGCCAAAAACCATTATTTCGGTTTCTGGATTGAAATCGGTTGCAGCTGTTTTCTTGATATTTTGCTGCATCTGTTCCATTCGAGCTGTCATGATTCCAATTTCCATGTCTAAGCTGTTCTGCACTTCTTCGGCCTTTTTCTCAATTTCTACTTAATGTTCTTTTCCAGGGATACGTGTAGACTTCTAATCTTTTTATCAAGCATTATCATTCATTCCTGTGATGCGCTCACTTTATTTGCATAGCTCTTGTGTGATGAACCCGTTCTCATTTGTTTCCGTGTTTTTGTCAGCGTTGCTTCGCAGCGTCTTTCCACCTTTCTCACTCATTGTTGGGCTGTGGTTGCGGTTTCTTCAACAAATTTATCGAGCTGGATGCAAAATTATCCTTCTGTGAACTTTTTTGTCTCGAAGTATGTTCTTGATATATTTTTATCGAAAAAACTTCTGATATACACACAACTCCCTTATTATAATAACTGAATAACTTAACCTGATGAAAAACCATACTCAATCTGTCTTTGGGTGCAGATTTGTGATGTGGGTCCATGTCATGACACTCTGAACCATCCAGACACTTCCGGAGGTAAAGCTTTCCGTTTGCTGAGATGTCTTTATCACGTTTAACTGTGACTGGCACAGCTGTTTCAGAGCTACGAGACCAGTAATGTGACTGGCTGAGAGTATTTAATAATCGCCACACTCACTGATCTATATTTTTACCTTCACCCAGCCCTTTTGCATGTTGTGCTGCTGCACATACATGAACCAACATAATAGGTGTGCAACGTTAAAGGTGATAAAGACATCTCAGCAAACAGAAAGCTTTACCTCTGGAAGTGTCTGGATGGAGTGTCATGACATGGACACACATCACCACAAATCTAGACCTGAAGACAAATGGAGTATGATTTCCATCAGCCAGTTACTATGACGATAAAAATAAAGAAATTGAATTGGTGAGTTGACCTACGGTATTTTAGCAATAATTCTAATGTATCTCACCCCTGAGATGCTACTTTTTGCTAGAAAGAAAGTAACAGCTCTGGCGCACACTTCTCAGAGTCTGGCGATTGCAGCCACACTCAAAACAATGGACTGTAGCTATACTGCTAACCGCTAACATTATCCACCCTAAGGGCCTGCGGCAGTATGTCGGGAAGCACCTGTTAAAGATTAGCCTTAACATGACTCATTTCAACAGCACAACAATAAACATTAGCCAACAGAGTGAAGCTGCTAAGACATTAGCAACGACCACATAAACTAATAAATATGCAAATTAAGTAACCCTGGATGCACGCACTCTGTCTTGATATGTCTAGTTAATTACAACGTAAAGCTTTACTGGCATGTTCCGTGTTAACATGTGTAATTAACCCACCTGTTTCCCAGAAGAGTCAACTCCCCCATGTTGACTCCAACATGCTCCAGATGGACGAAGTAAACAGAACAGAACCGTTTGCCTCCTGATTGGACAGTTTGACTTCTACTCTGATTGGATGGTCAGTGGGCCAAGTGCTGATTGGCTAGTCAGCTCAGGCGTAAAAACAGTCAAAATCTATGCTTGTAACTTCAGGCATTAACACACAGATAGGAAACTTGTGTCTGTTGCTCACACTTTGTGAAACCTCACTGTTAAATGTATTCCTCTACATATTGTGATTACACTTTTTTACACATGCAAATTAAATCTGCGTGAACAAAAACATTTCCAATATGCACAAGATGATTCTTCAGCTGAACATCATTTCACAAGCTCTAAATATGAATGACCCTTTTGGGCCTGTTCGGAACGGGCCAACGGCAGGAACTTTTTTTTCCTTTGCACTGCTGAAATCATGATTTTAAAACCGCGACATCATCTGACATAATCACCAAACACACGTTAAAGACAACAGCTGTGCTGTGAGTTCGGCTGTATTTACTTGTAAAATGGGTCCCATAGAGAGAAAGTTAGAAGCAATAGAATGTCTATCTTACGTTTCCTCTTACACAGTGCACCGACCCTATCTGCAGTACTACACAACATGGCCACTCCATGACACGCCCAAGCGAAGCCTCGCTGCTGCTCACTGAACAGAAGTGACAGAGAGAGGTGACTGTGGCGGCTCAAGAGAGTATTGCAGAATTGCGATGGTAAATTTGCCTCTTATTCACCAATTCACATACGCTGATGGTGGCGGAGCTGCCATGCAAGGCGCTGGCCCACTACATGACGCGCCTGTAGCCGTCAGTGACAGAAAGAGGTGTTGCGACCTCGCTCTCTCTGGACAATTCTGGCGTCTCTCTTCTACAGAAAGTCGCTAGATTTGTTGCTAGCCGTTTTTTTTAACCTGCCTGCTGCGGTACACAGACTCATAGGCTCCCTTGGTGGCGAGCTGTAAACATGGAGCCGGGGGAAGGCAATCAGCCGTCCTAGAGATGAAGCTATCCCCCGCTGCAGCTGCTGTACTGCACATGTGTGGGGACACACAAACACAGAGGTTCCTCGATTTATAGATAGATATAACGAAGGGCTACGTAAATAAACCTAAGCTAAGTGTCTATTCATGTAAGTTGTATCTGGATCTTGTGTGAGCTTGTGTGACTATAAAAGAAGCAGAACATTGCTGACAAATGGCATGCATGTTCACAAAAAAATCTTTAATAAAACAACCTAAACAACAAACAATACGATTAACTAGGATTAAGAGCAAGTCAATTAAAGCCCGCTGAGATAAAGGTTAAAGGGCAAACGCAGCGATTCTTGATTTGATTAGGTCCTGGCCCTGCTGACGCAGGGAGTCTGAGCTGATGCTACAGGGAGACATTTCGTCCAGCAGGTGTTTTCCTCTCTTATAACTGTGGTTCACACTTTCCACCTCAATTACTGTTATGACTGCACAAGCCTTTAGTTCAGACTACCTGCTCCCAACACTCCCATCATTTTGCCCTCGTTGACACCCTCTGCCGCACCATGACGCAGCAAGTCTCACAGCAGCGACCAAAGTGGCCGAAGGTGCATTTAAAAGACGCGAGTGTGTTTGCGTGCATGATTATGCTGGCAGTAAGGGTTTAAGGGTTACTGGCTTTAACAACGGAAAATGTGAGACACGAGAGGTGAGAAAACACGCTTGCTCAGCACAATTAGGCTGTGTCCCCACACACCCAAAAAGCACACCCTTGGGTGGCTCCTGGAACAAGCAGACAAGCCTGTTTATACATATAGCAAAAATGCATGGCACACCTGGAGCCTGCGGTGTGAGAAGTGAATGGAATTATGGACATTTAGATGTTAAATAAACATGTTTTCATCCGCTTGGCATGGACACCTGGGACATAACAATATTTGAATAAGGCATCCACGGAAACACTTTTGTTTCCATGCTCCAAAGCAAGTAGCACTTGTGGTTTGATTTAGTGCCATCCATTTGGGTTGCTTCATCATTTATTTTTTCAAGATAGTAATGATTCCGAAAGCACTTCCCCAACACACCACCACACGCAATGCAAAGCATAGGCCAACTCCTCATAGTCCAAGTCTAAATTCTCTGGCAATCATTTTGCATTCCTTACTTTAAGCCAAGACCAGACATCCCAACAGAGAAGAGCAGAGTGAAGAGGTCAAGCATGTCTAGGCTAAACAATGAGCTTAAGTGGTGTGCGTGTGTGTGTGTGTGTGTGTGTGTGTGTTTTAAGAGACAGACAGAGAGGAAAAGAGAGAGCGGAAGAATGAAATAGATAATGCTGTAAAATTAATTGCAAATAGATTTAAGTGCAGGTCTATTTTTACAACCTAGAAGACACAGAGAGAAAAAAAACACTCCAGAACTGAGCAATAGGGATGTAAATCTCAAGTTCTATCACGATACGATATATCGATTCTTTGGACATCGATAGGATATTTGCTGATATCTTAAGTCTGTCACAGTACAATTTTGATTCAATTCAGGAACCTGCGATGGATACGAGACGATATCATATGCCAATTTAACACGGTTACGTTAATATCAACTCAAAAAAGAAACTAAATATGATTTGTCAGTTTTATAACTGAGCTCTTCCGGGCATTTTGTTCAGCCGCCGGTTATTTTAAGCCAAGAGAGGGGGGCTGTAAATCGGGAAGATATGACTGTGAGTAGGGTTGGGCATCGAGAACCGATTCCTACTTGGATTTGTTTCAAAAATTACGATTCCAGTGGAATCGTTTCTTTATTGGAATCGTTTAGAATTGTTTGGAGGATTTGGTTTCAAATCTGATCACGGGTTCAAAATTTAACATGCGCAAGTTTTGGTTTCCGAAGCGGCCAGGCTCTTGTTGTGTTGCAGCCTTGGAGCACAGTAAGCAGCGCTCTAGTGTGGCTTTATTTTACGTTGAAAAAGCTCGGTAAAACTGCAACCCACCATTGAATCAAAATAAAACTTTCCTCTTATTTGTGAAATAAGCATGTGACCTGTTTCAACTCCACCACTCCAAGAATCGCAATCGAGAATATCGAGAGAAGAAGAATATTTGACTTCCTTCTTCTAATACATCACGATATCTGCTAATGTATGTGAAATCATGGGTTATGTAATCCAGTTGATGGTAATTGCATTGATCTGTGGGTAATGTAAACTTTGATTATAAAACCAAAACTGCAATTTTCAAATAATATTCCTTCAGGTATTACAGATACGTTTCTGAGAAGTTTTTAATGTGCTTGTTATTGTCAACTGAGACAACGTAATTGTGTATCACATAATTTCAATAGGATTTTTTTCACAATATTGATTCCATTGAAAGACGATAAATGATCATATCAAATTATCGCCGAGTACTAACTGGAGGTGGAGGTCATAGTGAGCTAGAAAAGTCTGTGAATAACTGGATAAAATATAGAGGACTTAACACAAAGTAATTGATGATGTCATCAAATTGGACAAGGGTTTTCTTGAGTAACTTTTCCTTGAAAAATGTCCTTTAGTGTCTAACCACTTTCAAGCAGCCCCACAGGCAGGTAATGGGGGTAATATGTGTTGTGTATACATACTAATTGCACACAGGTGGGGAAACAAATGACAACAATCCCGGTGTAAACAAGACTGCATCAAATCAGGAAGACATTTTGATATATTAAGACTCATTTCTTACAGTTTCTCTGAGTATATGTCTGAACTGGTTGGGGTTTATTATCAGCTACACAAAAAGTCTGAATGAGTAATGAGTTTGGGAGCAAGGTGCATGTCAGTGGCTGCATCGTGGACCTTCCTATACCATATTGAGTAATTCAATAACGCTGAGTATTTCCTGATATTAAATCAACCTACATTAGGAAACACGGACTAAACGTTGCCTCGTTAATGCAGTCTAATCAAGACAAATAAGTCGCTAATTATCTAACATACACACATTTTCCATAACCAGGGTGGGGCAGATAAAGAGCAAGGACTTTAACCAGAAAGACCAAACAGGTTAGCCAACGTTTAACTTTTACGTTAAGCTAAGTGGTTACACAATCAGGCCCTAAATGAGATTTGCCATTTTCTGTCTGTAAATGATCATTCATTTGGTTAGCACGTTGTTTCGCAAATAATGACTTAACCCTAGCCTTACATGCAAATAAGTGACAACCCTTTAGATTAAAAATGGCGAGATGAAATGTGAAGTAATAATGGACTGGTTGATGTTATGATAGTTTCCGTTAGGACAGTTTGTGCTCTTCAGTGGCCACTTCATTGATAAGTTACAACTCTACCGTAGATTGTGCTGCCCATAACGTTAACGTATAGGCTACTTGGGAAAATAAGAGAAAGCTAACGACCAGGCTCACAATCAGGTTGACACGAACAACATGCATGCTAATTTAGCAACCCAAATCCAACATAAAACAGAAGATAGCTTATGCTAGCCGACGTTATCCTGCTAATCTTAACAGGGCTGGATAATGCACTAACTACTGTGTCGATAGATATTACATACTGTCGGATGACAACATACCCACCTTCCGTGTTTCTCCTCCCGAATCAAAGTTAGTTTCAGTTAGGTGAGCTAGTTATGTTAGCTCCAATAAGTCCAAGCACTTGGTTGCGACATAGCAAGTAGCTAAGCAAGCCAGTAGCAGCTTGCTAACTAGCAAAGCTTAGCAACAATTGCGTTACTAGTCCTTAAAGCTGACGCTTGTTTTTCGCGAGATAATAGCCCACGACAAGCTTTCTTTGAGTGCCTTTACTTACTATGACTACAGCAAAAGTAGAGCCGCCTTACCGTTTTGCTAACACGACCTCTCAACTTGTTACCTCTCACCTGTCCTTACACCCAGACATCAACAGGGGGTGCTGCTTGTGCAAGTTACATTCCACTTGCGAGGTGCAGAAACAACATGTGGAGCAAAAGTGAATGCTATGTAGATTTCACATGTTGATAGTGACTATGGTTGACGTGTTTGTTACATTTTAAGCAGCAGTCAAACTACCTCCACTCATAAAGTCTTTGTAGGAGGTGCAAAGGGAGAGTGGTAGACAATGAGGAAAAAGACTCCATGCATGCACAAGTTACAGTGGTGAAGTATTCAGATCTTTACAACGTAAAGGTGTCATTTTGCATCATACTTTTAAAACTGATCATACAGTAATCTGCAAAGCAGATCATTTGTAACTATAGCTGTCAATTATTTGTAGTAGAGTAAAAAAATACAATAATGCCATTCAAAATAGCAAAGTAGAAGAATAAAGCAGCATAAATACTCAAGTAAAAGACAAGTATCTCATAGGACGCCGAATTGGCTAATTTCCTCCTGAACAGGTAAACATTGAGCCTAACGCTAATTTATCACGGCTACTAGTAGGGATGGGCATTTTCAGTCATTTTAGCATTAGTGTACTCGCATTAAATTAATGTTATATAGAGTACTCAAGTTAGTTACTACTAAAATTTAGATACTGCCATTGAAGTGATCCTGACTGGTGCTGGCTAATGCCGCCATGCTAACACATGCTAACTGTTAAAGTTAGGCTACCAGACGACCGGGGCAAGCGGGCCACGACCTCTTATATACTGTCTATGGCCACGACTGGTTAACGTTACAACCACCATGACAGACATATGGCAGGAAACCGCAAGTTTGACTTCCTCAGTAAGTAAGTAAGATGATTCCCACTTTGTTACAAACTGACATGCAAACAATGTGTAATGTACAGTGTATAGACAAGATGCTTTTAGTAACTTATTTTGTACCTTATGCAACAATACATAGTTGTATTCATCTACACATAAACTTAGACAAAGTTATAATCTTTATGGAAGAAAGGCTATGTGTTTATTTAATTTTTTATATATAACAGGGTCTGGAAAGTAGTAGAACCGAAAATCTCCCCCCGCCGAAATTCTTCCCCTGCTTCTGTTCAGCGGCTGTAGCCGACAAATGGTGACTGTGACCTGGGTACAGACAACAGAGAGGTCGCCGTCTTTTAGCGAATTTCGAGTCTCTGGGAATACTCTCTCCAGTATTTTGAATTTGGACTGCATTAATCATTTTAAACGCTTGCTGTCGGTATTACATATTGCACCTTTAATCATTAATACAGGTTAACAATGAACATGACAAGTCCACAACACACTGAAAAGAAGTTCATCGTTCATGTCCTTTGGTTAAATTGTTTCAAGAGTAAATATCCAGTAGGCCTCACATTGTTTCCACAGACTGTACCTGAATATAACCTACTTATTTTCTGGAAGTTCAACCTTTGCAATGACATAAATGTCTTTAAATTATGTTTTCGCTGAAATTAACTGCCACTGGAAAGGTATGCCCATTTCTGTAACTACTTTTGTCCTCACTAATCCTCAAGAGGTTTTGCTCATGTTGCAGTGTTCATCCTCAAGATCCCCATGTTAATAATATGTCAGAACTCATTCAAATCTCAAGCATGGTATTGGCGATATACTTCTTGACTGAGTCCCCAACATAGCCTTTTAAAGTAGTATAAATCCTAGCATGTGTCATTTGTTTCTTTTACCCGCAGTTATGAGGTGTTCTACTGTTACAAATTACCTCAGCATTCAGTGATGTGTGTGTGCGTAGATTAGTCAATGTGTCTGAGCATATCCAAGCATGCATGTATTCTCTTGTGTGTGTGTGTGTGTGTGTGTGTGTGTGTGTGTGTGTGTGTGTGTGTGTGTGTGTGTGTGTGTGTGTGTGTGAGGTAGACTGACAGACAGGGTAAAAGAGAGAGTGCACTTAGTCAAACTCAAGACTTTTCCATGACCTGTTCCCTATGGCATGCACTCTATCTGAGAGACTGAGTGAACTGTATAGCTTTGTCAGTATAAACTTCTCAAGGGTCAACGCATCACTTCAGAGGGGGAACGGAAAAACTTTGCTTTGAAACAAGCTCTCATTTTTTCAGTTTAGTGCCAACTCACCTTCAAAAGAGAAGCACGTCCAGATGATTAATGATGCTTGTGCACGATAATTTAGCAAAAGCAATTTGATTAGGTACTCTTAATCATATTCCTTTTGAGAATTCCAAATATCTAAGCCCTCTGGTAAGAATCACAGTCGTTTTAATCCATGAAAAAACATAACACTTTAGCTATGTTTGCCGATAAAAACGACATGGGAGGTAAGCCAAGTCAAATGCAACAGATAAATGTAGAGACCAACAACAATAATTCATGATCCACATGCCATTCCACTTACATAAATCCACATGGGAGGTACAGTGTGACTTTTTTTCGGGCATTGTACACTGTGCTGTGGTTTATTTTCAATGGAGTCTATTGATATCACTTTAACGAGGCTTTATTGGAAGAAGAAAAAACTTTGTTTTTTTAAACATTCTTGCCTCTAATGACCTCTTGTGCTTTTGTGGTAGTTCAAAGAGGGGGTATGGATGATTTAACTTGGGTCTTATTCTCTTTCACTTCCACTACCTCTTCACATTGACAACATGGATCGGCCTCACACCTGTAACAGCACAGTAACTCCAGTTTTGCATCTTGATTTCTGTGTTTATCTCCGTTTATGTCCTGGTCATATCTCCTCTCTCTTTCCTGCCTTTTTCCACCATGGTCTCTATAGGCAATAAGGATTAGAGTGACGGTGCCATAAGCTGTCTATTTATATCAACAACAGCCTATGGAAGAGCAGCAGCCTGTGGATTAGCACATTAACACACACAACTACAGTAAAAAGCAGATGACAGCAGACTTGTATTGATCAAAGCTCTAAAAGCTTTAGGATGAGATGGAGATGTACCTACATCGCCCCTGGGTGCTTAGACTCATCCGTCCAACTATGTGCTGTGGTTGTGAGCCCAGCAATTGGGTTGTGTCTTAGAAAGGCTGGTCTGTTGACATGCAGGTACATACAGCAGTTTGGCAGAGTAATAATGATGCTTGACTGATTAATTGTGATGTTGTGGAGGCTTTATTTTGCAATCACTACTTTGTGGTCCTCTGTTCTCTGACTGGTGTATCACATGGTGCTGTGGGGTTTTCAAATGTCAAATATATTTTATTTTATTCCATCCATGCTGTTTATAGTGTCATTTGGAAAGTACTTTAGTTAATTTTATGAGGGTATGGTGACACTAAGCAAGTTCCCAAGTGTCATTTTTTGCAATGGTTGCATGTTGCCTTATCTCATCAAGTCTTATCTAAATTGGCCACAGTGCAGGTGCTCTTTATGCTCTACCTCCTCATCATCCTTCATTTTCCATCCCTCTCTGACCCCTTCACCTTTTAATCCTCCCTCCTTGTTGTATGCCTCTCAGCGTATCTTATTCTAGCTCTTCCCTTGTTGACAGTGCCAGATATGTGTCTACGCTTGGTGGGCCGTCTCCAGACAGGTTATAAATAACTAGCTAGAGTTTTTACTTCATGTCCTGAGAGCTCTACTTTCTTCTCACACTTAAGGAACCATGGGAAAAGAATCTTTCCCTTACGCACATGGCACTCATAATAACAGACACGTTATACATAAAAACTCCAAGCACATGTGCTCCTTTGCAAGCTTTGCACAAACACACAGACACAGTTATGCATGCACACAAAAAATAAACCTTGGTGGCTTATACAATAAGGTTGCAGCATTAAATAAGAACAGGGACACTGTTTATAATGAAATGTTAACTTACATTACATAACCTG
Organism: Sander lucioperca; assembly: GCF_008315115.2. Lineage (NCBI taxonomy): Eukaryota > Metazoa > Chordata > Actinopteri > Perciformes > Percidae > Sander > Sander lucioperca. The sequence continues at coordinate 21,093,557 of NC_050190.1, read as the reverse complement.
CACTGTGGGAGTATATTACTACTGTCATGCAAGTATGGGAAACTTGCTGAAACAACAGAATGGGATAAAAGTCTGGGAGAGTGAAAAATAGAACAAGAAAACAACTACATTGGAGAAAAACAGTAAAATGAGAAGAGGGAGTGGAAAAAGAGTTCATCGTATAAGCATCCTTTTTCTCTTCATGACATACCAGATTGAAGAGGGAGGGGTTATGTTATGGGTACATGGTGTTAGTTCATGTGTAGAAGGGTGACAGTGAAACAGCGTTAATGTGGACTACAGTTGGGAGTCGGGGAGAATTCAGGGGTTGGCAGGTCAGACTCTGCTGACACACTGGGATCAGCGATGGGATTGTTTCCATTGGAAAGAATTCCAGGAATGAGCTAGAAGAGCTATCAGTGACTTCACTCAGAAGCCTCTGACAACAGTTTTAATACATAGCCAGGCACACACGCTCTCCCACACACATTTAAATATACTGTGTTTCATGCCAACAATGGTGTGCGCGACACACTCCGTTCCTCTATGTCACCGAGTACTCAGTGACTTTCACTTACTGTTTGCACAATGAAGGCAGTCGCCTCTGACACCAAGCGGAGTGGTTGATAAACATATAAACAGTGTAAAGAAATTACTTTCACACAAGAGATCAATTGATTAAAATCTGCACTCAAGAAAATCACTAAAAATAAGGGCATGTTCAAAGGTCAATATGAGATTAAAGCCCTTTTTTTATAGCATAAAAATAGCCATGACCAAATAAGCAACAAAAAATGTAAGGAAAAAAACATCCTTAAAGAGATACTTTGCTTATTAAAATCCAGCTCTGTGTCATGGCAGTGTGGGCAGTATTGTGCAGATGAAGGGAGTGTGGCTTCCCCAGCTCGGAGCAGCCGAGGTCACGGAGGCTGTCATGGAGGTCCGCTGCTCTGCTCCTCTGTCCACTGGCATCACAGAGAAAGCCAAACACCGTTCATCTAAACACACCCTACACAAAGATGACACAGAGCTAAGTTTAAAAATCTGCAAAACATCCCTTTAAGAATTATTTATTAAGAGTGTAACATAATAGTTGGACAATTTAGGAAACATCCTCATTCGCTTTATTGCCAAAAGTTAGATAAGAAGACAGTTATAGATTCCACTCTCATCTCTGTACGGTAAATATGAAACTGGTTGGATTAGTTTATCCCAACTTAGAATAGCATAGCATAGCATACCTTATTTTAGCAGTTTTTGTATATGGCAACATAAACAAATAACCCCACAACCATAAGCGGAGTTTGACATTCGAGCCAGGGGGGGCAAAAAAAAAAAAAACTCATTGTAGAAGCTGAGACCTGGCCTACCATTTGGGGAACACAGCACGAGCACATATGGACAAAACAAACATGCTAAATAAACATATGTTTATTTTTAAAGAAGATTTTAAATTACATTGTAACAATTTAACAACTCGCCCTTATGAAATCCAATCGCGGTACGGCTGTCTTGGAATGCAATAAACAGACGGTGGCAAACTGCAAAAATGTAACCGTGAGCAATCAGTGTTGGACCTCCAGTCTGTTGAGATGTCTCTCCAAACGCAGAAACCAAGCGCAGTCACACCATAAAACGTTAAGACACGTTAAGAAAAAAGATCCGCATTTTGCCATAATCCAATGACACGAAAAAAAGTAATCCACAGCGATCAGTAGATCCACGCTGTTTAAACAATGTGGAATAAAATGTATAAAAGTCCAAATCTACACAAAACGCGCAATCAATTAGTAAGTTGACAGCAAATTTATATACATGGCATTTAGGAAACCTTTATTACAACGTTGGCACGGTAAGATGTCCAGACTAGTGCAACAGTAATTTTCATTTTTTGCATCCTGCATATGCGTTGACAATGGTCTTGGACAATGGTCAAGGTGAGAGCCAGAGCCCTGAAAAAATATTTTTTTTACAAAAGCAGTAGCCTATATGAAATCAGATGTATTACCTACCACCATTTAGTTGTTTTGTGTTATTTAAAATATTTATAAAATATCTGGTCATGCCATGAAACAATGCAATTACCCGCTTCAGCCGCCAGGGGGGCAATGCTCCCCCCGCCCCCCCCCCCCCCCCCAACCTCCACGTATGCCCACAACTGATTAAATTGATGCTAAATCCTGATTGGTGCATGGAAGTAGTGACAATACCTTTTTCACACTGAGCACCGCCCACTTTAAACCAGTGAGAAAAGCACAGAAGAAAAAAATAATTACAGTGGCAAATCCCCAATCTTTTCTTTCTTTGTTAGAAAATGCTGTTTATCATTCATAGCAAGATCGAGAAAATAGGTTTTCAGGGCCTTTTAACTGAGATCTTTCTGGGAGTTGTAACTGAGATGGAAATACATTTTTTTAGTGCTTCAATCAGGTTTTAAGAGGCGAAGCAAATTTCAATTACCGGATGCATTAAAATAGTCTTTAATTGCAGAAGTTCCATACTGAGTTAATCAGCTGAGAAGGGGCTGAAGGAGAAGAGCTGAAAATAAGAGCTGCTCAAAATGTCAACATGCTACGGAAAGATGCTTCAGGGGCTTCCTTTCATATCTCCGTAACCCCCACAAACACAGCACCTTTCTTTATTAAAACTGAAGTATATTGCTTTCTCACTACTCACTTTCAGTAATTTTTGAAAGACGACGCAAAGTTCAGAGGTGTCTGGCTGACGTCACGATTGCGTAGCTAGATGCAAGTTCAGGCAGTCTCTCCAAGGACTGCGATTGTCTTTTTCTAACTTCTTATGATTTCTTTTTTCCATGATCTCATAAACTTTCCACTGAGATCAAGAAGCAGTTGTTTAGAAAGGGACAAAGGACATTCCGTTTCTAACCTATTCAGAACTAGCCACCGGCTCCCTTGGCCAGACACACACTCTGCTTCTGACCACCATTATCAGCTGAGGGGGTATTAATAACTCTTTATGCTCCATTTTTTCCAGGAAGAAGGAAGCAGGATAGAATGTCAGTTCATTGTTCACCTTCCAGGAAGTGACCATAAGGCCCTGAGAGTATCACCTTGGAACAATCTGTCAGGCTCTTGGCCCCCAAAGGCCCTACATCAGCAAATCTGATGGGACTATTCCCTGTACTAGCCAATCAAACTTGACTTATTCGGTCACTAATACAGTACATAGCAGCAAATCACCTGAGAAGTTTCCATTCTAACAGTGATCAGAAAGCTTTGTTTATTCCTGTAAATTTGGCAGTTCCCCATTAAAGCTTTTCCACTCAACCACATTTTAGTCTTGTATCATTGTGGTGAGTGTTTATGGGTAGAGCGTGAGGACTTGCTTCCACAGACATGTACGTTTTAAGAACCCAGGAATGGAAGCTGTTCAGTGCTCAGGAATTAGATTTAGTTTAACTAGGAGTCAGATTGTGTGTGCAAGTTGAAGACAGGAAGTAGCATGTGGCCTGTTCTCGCTTCTACATATAACCATTTGATAGCTGCATCTGTATTCGTAGAGAGATTCTGTATGTGACAGATGCCAAGCAGGAAGTAATACTGTGTTTCTGTAACCACTGCAGGTGAAGTGAGTGTGGAAAATTGTGGAGGGGGGGGGGGGGGGGTTCACATAAAGGAAGATGAAAGTAAACACAGAAGTAATGTCTCTTGGAAACAATATAAATGCAGTGAAGGATTACCCCTGTAAAAGACTACTTCATTTTGTACCATAAAAATGGCTCTTACAGTCTCTTTAGTCAATTATTCTCACAGCTGAGTCACACAGTTGGATAGCAAAGTCAAAGGTTTATTTACAGCCTCTGTAATTGTCAGAGAAAAGTGGTCTAAATACAAAAAAAAAAAAGAAAGATGGCGGCTAATCTCCCTGAGCTTTACAAAAACAATGTGGGACCTGTAGGTTACAGACAGGAGAAAGAGAGAGATGTTCTGTACACAGCCCTAATGCCACTCAAATCATAATTTACAAAAACAGAAATATTCTCAATCATGCTTGTACAACAGGATTTCATAGTGTACACTGAAATATTTTCTACAAATGACGAGACTTGTTTCACAAACAATAAGTGGTGATTTTAAAGAGTGAACAAAAAAAAAAAACCACCAACTTCTGAAATTTCAGAACAAATACCAGACGTTACTACCAAAGAACAAAGACTTCAACCACTTTTTGGCAAACCAGACTTTTTTTTTTTTATAATGAACAGAGTTTAATACTGTCAGAGATAACCTTCCTTATTTGCTAACTCTGTCCTACAGAGTTACTTTTCTGCAACCTGAACTTCACTGTATCAAGAGTATGGCTGTTTTCAAAAAGAAAAGGAAGACTAGGAACAACTTTCAGTTCAGGAGTGTACAGCTCAAAACAATTTTCAGTCTTAAAAGAAAAACAAACCTATAGTACAAACCAGATCAGAGCACTACATGGCCTCAGGGGTTGGCTCATTGGGAACAAGTATTTACACATCCTTCTTTGGGTCTGTACATTGCGTCATTAACTGCTTTTTTTATTTATTACAATTTGCAGTACTCAGCTTTGCCCTTTTGAACAATAAACCTGCTTGCGTCAGATTTTGTTCTCAATGTTGTACTATTCTGATTTGTCATCAAGTACTGTTTGTCAAAGGCTCACAGGAGCCTTAGCGTGACTGTGCCCTCACTACACAAAAAGCCTTTGTACAATGAATTTATTGTATTAGCAGGGCATGCTGGTTTATTTTCTTTTACTTTCCTGCTAACTTCTCTAAAAGTCAAGGTTGCCTTTTTTAAGAGTTTTTATTTTATTTTATTTTTTTTTTAACTGAATGCTTGACATAAGTCACAAAATCTTTTAGACGAAAGGAGGGGGGGGGAGGGGAAAATCCCGATAACATTTTACACAAAAAACACCCACTTCAGACAAAAAAAAAAAACAAAAAAAAAAAAAAAACATTCACTTCAAGACAAAATCTATGGACAGCAGTGGCAATTACAATAATCAACATATCAATCCAGAAACTAACAAGGTATGGACAGTATTACTGCAGACGATAAGCCCCACGGGTACCACAATAGTTCTGTATGCGAGTATGAAGTCTCTGGGGTCATGATGCCAGCCATTTTGGAGTAAAGTACAGAGCAGTTGAAGCCCCCTGCAGTGTCAGAGCTGTCCATGGAGCAGTGAGCTGTCGCTGTCCCAACAGGACATCCGTTCTGGGCCGAGACACGCACGGTGGTAGGCATGGTAGGAACTAAGTGTAGGTTGGAGGTGTGCTTGTCTGTTCTTTTGTAATGAGTGTGATTTAGCGGGTTTGCAGTCAAGGAGAATAAATTATTGTGTGAGAAAGTGTGTGTGGCCTGTGTGTATTGCGTCTCTCATGGGAGTGATGCTTTGGGGTCGAGGGCAACGAGATGGCATCACGAGACACTGAATGTGTGTCTGCCAGGTTGTTTGAGTGCTGAGGTGCAGTGTAACCAGTGTGGCAATGGGCGGGAACAACAGAGTATGGGGGCTGCAACACAGCCTCTAGTGCTGAGAATTCTGTGTTGGCTGTCCATTTTGGATGCTGCCATTATCCTGCTCCTCTTCGTCGTCGTCCTCCTCCTCTTCACTGACCAGAAACTCCTCTGGAGGCCAGCGAAGCTCCCCACTCTCGACTTCTCCCTCGGTAGGCTCAACCACGATGGATGGCAGCCGATCTTTGAGCTTACAGCAACGGTCAAAGTCTGAGGGGTCGGGGAATATCTAAAGAGGAAAGACAAGGGATATTAATATTTAATTAACATCAGGCATTAATACAATTTGTTTTCTAAATGGCAGAGCAGGCTGTTTCAAGCTAGGAGAGTCAGCCGTCCCGTTGTAAGGTGAGAAATGATTTGTAAGCATATTTCTGATCAGTGCTAAGTGTGCAGTAGGCTCTGGGACAACAGAACTTAGTCTTGAGCCTTGTAGAAGTGTTGCAGGCACCACTACAAGGTTAAACAACTGAAGGAAGTGATGTGAAGACTAAACATCTGTGATGGGAAGTGGTTGCTTAAAATCCCAGTGGCATACCTGCTCTTGCCCAGCCCACATTCCTAACAGCCAAGCCAGCTTTCCACATCCTCACCCAAAAACAAATTCCACAAGAAATTGTTACATCAGTGGCTGTGTACTGTATGGGTAAATGAGGCATGTTTAGTGAGACTTACAGTAAATGCTGCAAAATGTTTAATCTAAATGCTTTGGTAGGCATTGTGCCCAGCAGCTCATAGCTGCTTACAAATTCATCCAGTACCACATCACCCACTACTCAGAAGATTACACGGGAACATAATCAGGGCATTTCAAAAACGTGAAGGTTTACTGGGAAAGTATTTGTGTATAAATAAAAACAATCTTATCCCCTATAACAGTCAGCATTTGGTGCTGAATACTTTACATTCTTGTGGACAGAGTTGGAAAAAAGGTTTAGGAAAGAACATGAAATCAGCCATGTTACCTATAAATTCAGACTGATATGTCTGCTTATAAATGCAGCGTGCCACGCTCAAATGTTCGGATCTTAACTCAAGGGCATGAGAGACATTCTGACAAGAGAGATTACAAGCATTCCCTGTCCTGGCGAGATTGGACAACAACAGACTGTTCTCAGGAACCAGAAAAATGGCCCAGGGGAAAAAAGTCTGCCACTCCTGGTCCAAGAACAGCATTTTTTGCTGTTGTTTGGATAAAGTGGATGAATATTTTTAGACCTGCATATTTCACTCCAAGACATTGGAGGGGTTGGGAGCAATGTCACTGTCTGGGCAGAGAGCCGAGTGGAAAGAAAGCATTAGATGAGGCAGGAGAGAGATGGGAAGAGATAGAGGGGATCCAGCTGTGTCCAAGTCTCCATGAATTCCACAGGAGACAGATGAGAAGGGAGAAAAAAGAAAAAAAAAAACAAAGCTATAAATATGCCTTGTGAATGTGAGAATTTATCATCAGCTTATGAAAGCATGTACATGCATTTGTGGCTTTTACATTGTTCAAAAACAACTGTGTATAAAACCACAGCAAGAGGTTCGATTATGCGTGTGTGTGCGCATGTCTGTGTTCATGTGCCTGCGTGCATCTCCCATTTTCTGGCCTGCATCACCAATCCTCACTGTGCGTCAGCACCAAGGGGAGTTAGGCAGTAAATGTCCTTGCCTTTGGACTCCTAGCTAACACGTCATAACTTGTTTCACTTCCAGTGGCAGGAAGCAACGACACATCAGCCAGGCACAATGCTGGCTATTTTAGAAACTTGTGCGCGGCACACTATACGCCTGAATCATGACATTGCCTTTTGAGATGATAATTCCGTAAATTAGTTAACTATGTGCTCATCCTGCTCCACTAGTAGGTCACATTCATTTCAATACCTTTATTACCAAAAAAAAGCAGCTGGAATTGTATCGTCCCACATTTTGTGTCAAAGCTCCCATAAGCACCCATAATGGAGAAGTGACTGGTGGCAACATCACTGCTCTGTACAGCGCTTTTCTAAAGGAGTGGCTAGGACCTTGGGCAAATGGCAGAGGTGAGGAAATACAGAGTATGGGATGGAAAGAGAAGTGGCAGCCTCTTTTTCTCCCCCCTCATCCGCTCCTCTCATCCTCACAGCTGGGGTGTGAACTGCGGGGAGAGGAAGCCAGACTTATCCTCTAGGTCAGTCTACATCCTATCAGCATCGTCTACATGCTGATGGCATTAGCAGGCTACTGTATTAGGTTTATGAATGTGTCAATCTTGTATGAAATTATCTAATCATTTTTAAACAGGAAATTACATTACTACACTGTTGGTAACTTTGGCCCACCAGTTAACATGCAGCTTCACTAACTATTAGGCCAACTTCCAAAATCATAAATTGTCTAGACTTAACCCCATTTCACTGTAGAAGATGAATTGATTGAAGTATTAACATAGGGCCCTTTAATTTTTTTTTCTCTTCACCCTAGGTACAAATGTGACACTAAAATAAGCAAGCAGCTGTGTGTTCAAGTAGTTTTTTTTTTTTTTTTTTTTTTTCCCCCCAAGACGGCCCTGTTGAGCTGACAGTAAAACAAAGCCGCTGAAAACATCTTGTCATCACCACCTGATGGCTGCTTCTCTCATTTCTCTGAATCTGCAGGGTTTATTTTGGTGACAGGCTGCAGTAAAACATGCAGTTTCCCCACACACATAAATTTCCTTCAAATTTATAAAGTTGTGACAGACCGTAAACTCCAATGCCCTCTAGCCAACAAATTTGAGCATGAAAAATAAGGGATGTAGAATGTTGCTGTAATGTTTCTCTTAGCATTGTAATTTCATTCTTAGTTTTTAAAATTGTCTGATATGTAAAGCATCTTTTGCGTATTACACTTCAATGACAAAACAATTGTGTTAGCCTCATAATTGTAAACAGGGTCAAACTACTGTAAATTTAGTCTTTTTATGCAAAAACAATTTGGTTTGGCCAGGGGTCTTATAGAAAAGACAAAAACAAGAGACAATATCTAAAATGTCTCTTTTTGCATTATATCCATTATACCGACATGTATACTGCATCATACCAAATGCAGCTGCTGTTCCCAAATCACAACATGCAGTGCCTGCTCCCTTCTGTTCATGCTGACGTCATCCAATTCATGATAATGTATGAATGAATGAAGACAGGTATAAAATGACAATTCCCTACTCTTAAATTTTATTTGGCTTTGAGACCGAAGTGGCGTTTCATTGTCATACATGCGTGCGTGTGTCTCGTACCTGGAAGGAGAGCCTGTCCTTGCTAGGGCTGAGCCTCATATCCTCCATGGGGGAGCTGTTGATCATCACCTCAGTCATATTTTGGCCGAGCACAACACTGGGCTGCAGGGTTGAAAGACAAGAAGTTGTGCGATTAGATTCTGTGCAATGGTGATCGTGTTCCAAGAGACAATGTATACTGCGCACAACCTTTTAGCACTAAAGGTTCATAGTGCCAATTCACAAATTATCAAAAAAGGTTGCAATTAATATAAATGTGGTTCGTGTTTGTACTCAATATACTAGTGGACAGCCAGGTTGTATACGCTGAGGACAAAAGATACTAACTCATGATTAAAATCAGTGGCATGTTACAAGGAGAAAACCATACAAAAACATCTATCAAACTGTTCATACGCATCCACACAGTCAAAGCCTGAAAGTCATGGTTGTTTGCTTTACTTGCACATATTAAAACCATTTTGTTTATACTCTGCACATCTTGACCACAACACATCAAGCATCCAGTTTGTGCTCTGCTGTGCTAATGCACTGCAAAAGGTGCACAGCTCATGATGTGGCTTGCATAAGTTAGCCGTTTCTAAATACAGGATGGTGTGCTCTTGCACTAGCAACCAAAGAACAGTCATTGTGAGAGTGTGCTGGGGGAGTGCTGTGGTATCTGACTGGGGTGGAACTTGATGCACTCAGTTCCAAAGTGTAGCCAAACTTTCCATTTTAGATTTTAGTAACAAGAGGTTGTTTATCCATGTTCAGTGCATTCACTATCTAGCATTGTCGTAGTAAAGCTTTATTTAAAAAAAAAAAAAAAAAAAAAAGCAGGTCCCAGGACTGATAGAAGAGACAAGATGCTGGGCAGCCTTCTCACGCTCTCCATTTAAAGCCTGGTGGTCAGTGGCCACAGGCTTGTGGTTTGTGTGGTCACTAGCTATATGAAAGAAAAAAACGGTACATGACGAGAGGCTCACTCACATCCCCCACATTATCTGGTTCAATGGACTTGGTTTGTTTGGGGGCAAAGATGCGAGCTTCGCTTGACCTACTCTGAATTTTAAATAATGTTTATTTTTGGATACAACAGAGTAGTGATGATTAAACATTTTAAAATAAGGCGTGATTATGTGTTCCAACATCCATGGAATATAATTTTACCATTCACCAGTCTTCATCTATTATGACAGGCATGCTTCCAAGTACTAGATATTTAACAGTAGAAAAACTAACAATACTGAGTCATTTCAATGTTTCCACACAAACAGAAGCAGTCATGTATTTTGTCTGCATTTATGACTCCTACAAAAAAAAAAAAACCTCATTATACCAAGAGTCCATGTAGATATCTATGAATATACATATTTACTGGTAGAGAAAACTTTACCTAGTTATTGCTTTGTAACTGACAGTTTGCTAAATTCAAGACTCTTCTCCACTTGCTGCACTACATTTTAGCATTTAACATTACACTTGTGTGGCTACAAAGTAATATTCAGCAAAATAGACAGTCTCACTTTAAATTTCACAAGAACAGGCTGAGCTCCTTTTGTTAATTTGGATACAACCCGCTGGATTTCTAGGCTTCCACATTGTGCATCTACTACTTTCTGAAACACTGTTATTAGTTTTTCCATCAGTGCAATTACACACACACCCCTCATCTTATTCATGGAAGGACACACTGACATCGTAGTAGGATGTAGGTAGAAAATTTAAAAGCTTCTGGCTGAATCACTAACAACTTTTACTGCACCAGTTCGACGACGTGGCATACTTGGACGAAACAATACATGGATATCTAAAAATAAAAGAAAGGAGGCTTGAAGGATACGCAAGATTTAACATGGAAAAATGTCAGCTGGGGCTGCTCTTGCTCTTATTTCATCTTTGACTGGGATGCAGAGAGGGCGAGGCAGGCATGCAAAACACAGCGGAGGCAGGGACAGAGGACTGGACAGTGACAGTTAGACCTGAGCAGAGGAGGAGAGGGGACGACATGGAGGGAAGGGAAAGAAAGATAAACACTCAGGCCTTGCCAGTCATATTTCTGTTCGGGGATCGTATAAACATCCTGCTCGGCTAAGAATAACAGAACATTGGCCTAATAAAACATAAAGGGGCACAATGAGGAGGAAGTGGGGGTGCACAAGTAACAAGTCAACCTGGGAGGAAACAAACATACACAGTAGGGGTGCGAATCTCTTGGCACCTCACGATTAGATTCCGAGGCCAACGATTCCATTCTAAACTGGATTATCGATGCAATTTTTTTTTTTCTTTTTTAAATGTACATTTCCATGCGTGATTTAAATTTATAAAAAAAAACATAAATCTGAGTTTGCTAATCACTTCCTAGACAAAGCTTAGATTTTGACATACATATGTCACACAAGTTAAGGAAATGTTTTGTCTGAGGTTTTTATTTTGTAGTCATTCCATGTTTAAGCCTCAAACATGCTTGTGAAAGTCACCTTCTCTCAGTAATCTTCCATGTCAGAGGCTAAACTCAAGTTGTTGTCCATTATCCCATCCTCTTTCAGTCAGTCACTCTGTTTTCAGATTTGTACTTGTCTGGAGACAGTAACTTTTAAATAAAAAACACTTTAAAAAAAACAAACTTATCTGAATCATTCTAGAGAGAATCGCGAAGCATCCAAGAACAGATTATTTTTCCCAACCCTAATACACAGACTACAGTCACATCCATTTACTGCTTTAAGTATCAAGCAGGGCTGAACAGTGTGTCCCTCTCACAGGGTGGAATACTTGGTTCCTAGAGAGACGTTAGGTGTTCTACAAGTATGCAACCTGTACATACGACATAAGATCAGCAGCCAGTCTACGCCCAAGAGCACACATTTACAGTCATTTTGGGACAAATGGCCTTCATTGATTGTGTGTGGTTGATAATAAAATAAACCTCTTAACGCAGTCAAGATAATGCATACCTGGTTCCGCCAGCTTCCTATGTCACATCCATGCCACGGAACAGATGGGCTCATGTACGGTGTATCCAAAACATATCGGAAGAATTACTAGAGTTTAGGGCTGAAACCATTTGTCTGTTAGGTGATCTTTATAATGCAACAATTAACAAAAAATAAATAAATTTGTCAAATATAGGCATTTTTTTTTAATTCCAGCTGCTCAAATGTGAATATTTAGTGGTATCCGTCTTTGGTAGCAAATTTAATATAACTGGTTTTTGAAATGTTGGTCAAACTAAAACAAGAAATTTGGAAACATCTTAGACCATGAATATTAAGAACAATTGTTTGTTGCGGCTCTACTTGAGTTTACTTATGCAATGTTTATTAATAAAAGCTACAGTTGCATGAAAGATATTGAAGTTAATCAATAGGGCTACAACTAATGATTATTATCGATTGATCTGTCGATTCAGCGATTAGTTTTGCTCTACCAAATGTCAGAAAATTGTGAAAATGTTTCAGTGTGTCCCAAAGCTCAAGATTATGTCCTCAAATGTCTTTTGTCCACAACTCACAAGATATTCAGTTTGTCATAGGGGAGTGAAGAAACTGCATATATTCACATTTAAGAAGCTGGAATCAGAATTTACTTTTTTCTTTAAAAAAAACTCAAACCAATTAAGCAATTATCAAAATAGTTGACATCAATTTTATCACCCTATCACTTACTACCACCCTGTATGAGAACAGAACTTGATATTTTCTGATTTTTAACCCTGTGGATTACAACCACTGGAGTGGCAGACAAACGCACTGACCCAGTGACCAGTGGAGGAGTAGATATGCCGTGTTAGCAGCCTCCTTCACTTCTGCTTTGTAAAACATCTACCCAACCTCACTATAGTGACCATGTTGCCATTAGCTCTCAACTTCATGCTACAGCTATTAATACATTAGTAGGCAGCAGTCACATTTTAACAGGGCTAGTTGTTACGGTCAGTAATACCATCTGCCTCACTGGCTTTACACCCAACGGTCAAAATTCTGTTAAGGATGCCCAAAGAATAACAGTCATTACCTAAGCATGACACCAGGTTCATCCACCTGTCTCAAGACTATAAAAAGGCCATGCTACCTCCTGTCTATACTGTAGTGGCGCGGACAAGAGCCCAGGCGGTCTCTGCAGCAACCTCACTGCACAAGAAGGGAATATGCATCTTGCGTTATCAACATTGTTTCCCCTCTGCCACCCCACACTTCTTACTACTATTAGTATCATAAATCTCAGCCTGTGTGGCGACAGCAGCTCCATGCCAGTGCTGAGCTTTCCACCAGCTGAGTCACACAGCTCTGCAGGTATGTGGGTGGCACGGGGACTGTCTAAGACCCCCAGGAGCGTGCTGGAATGATTCCAGTGAGTTGAGTCTACCACTGAAAAGACATCAAGGATCAGTTACTACTCCAGTGCCATATGGTAATCTCAAGTGAAAAAAGTTTGTTGACCTTAATTCTAGAAGCTTGCCCCAAGTTTTAAAAAAAAAAAAAAAAAAAAACCCACACACACCACACTTCGGAACTTTCAGATCCAAGTAGGCCTAATGCTAGGCATACCTTTGAAATAAAACTAAAACCCCATTTTCATATTTCTTATAGAAGTTAACATCACAGAAGCATAGGTATACTGTACTTAAAGCACAGGCGAGAGAGCATAGTGTGGTTACAGTAAAGAGGTCGAGTCTGAAGCAGGAACAGCAAGAAGCCTGCTGAGGTTTGAACTTCTCGCAAAACAATGTTTCAAAAGCAACTTGCACATCCTCTCGACAGACAGGAAAAACATTTGACAGATAAGAGAACACAAAGACTCTGATGCACTCCCCATTTGTGTCAAGAAGCAAATCAACGGGTTAGTGTACTGATTGCCAAAAGGAAAAGTGAGATTGTAGATAGAAGTAATAAGACTGTAGCAGAGTGCATCCATCCTTCTCCAATTGCACTGCACCATTAAAGACCAAAGAATGAAAGCACTCTTATTCAAATGGAATTTTTTTTTCCTTGAATAGAAGACACTGAGTGCTGACCTTTTGGAATTGGCACATGCAGCAAATACATCAAGCTGGTATCAGTTTGCTTATAAGAAATAAGACAACAGTGAGACCTAGAATTTTCTTTTCTCCACTCAGTGTGCCATGCCAGTGCCAAATTCGGGGGCAACACCCCACAGAAAATCTCAAAAGGAAAGAGTGGGTGTGGCAACAAAAGGTGGCTGATTCAGAGGGAAATCACTAAGCAAAAAACAAACCACAACTATATATATACTTCACTGTTCTTACCCGTCAGATGCAGTGTCTGAGACCTGTTCTAGTAATTTCTTTCAAGCACAAAGCAAGCAAACCACTGCTGCTCCTACATGTGAACAGGTGAAGGTGAAAAAGATGTACTCACCAGTATATATCTGCGGGGGAAATACAGACATGAATTCACACCTGCTGTCAATTCTGCTGATTAGGGAATCTAATGACAGCTGCGGACTTTTTTTCTACTTTCTCTCTCCAAGGCAGAACAGCACGCTTACGTAAACCGAAAGTAACTGGGCGACAAGTCCGAGCACCAAACGCAGCTCTATAATTTGGTGCGTCTGATCATCACCTCAGCTGTGTTGAGCATTTATGCAAGAGGCGTGTGCTTGTTCAGCCGAAGACACGCCTCCTCTCTGCACGGAGCAGAAAACCTCAATGGCAGCGCATAAGCAGCAGGAGCCAATCAGAGCACATGTGACTCGAACCCCTCCGCCCCCCAGCCCTGATGACGACAGCAGCCACTGAACCCTCTTATTGGGAATGGACGAGAAGATACTGCATGATGCTCTTGATTTGTAGTCTCCAAGGCAAAAAAAATATGTCTTGCCTCCCCTTGAATGACAAAAAAACACACCGATTCGTCCGTTAGGTAATCCGTGACATTTATCCAAATGAGGAGAGTGAGAGCTCCTCCTTTCATTCACAAATATATTCCAAGGGCAAGTCAATGTCTGCATATTGCAGCTGCAATGAATGGTCCTCTTGCAGGGTTTTGCCTTTTAATATACCTTATGAAACAAAGCATGCAGAGTACACATGTAACCAGACTTTCATACATTTCAAAACGATGTCCTTAAAGTATAATAAGCCAGGTTTTCCAGGACCTGACCGTGTTTATGTTATGTTCAGAACCTCTTGGACATAGTGGACCTTCACACCTTATAAAATGTCCAGTTGTCCTTTTCCCTGCACGCAGGTGTACTGTATGTAAGCTACATTTGGCTCAGAGAAAGCAGGTGCACAGTGAACTCTGCAGTTTTAGGGGTAGATGGTAGGCCTCTATTGCCACCTTGTGACCGAACAAGGGCAAGTCCTTAGTTGTCTCATTCATAATAATAAACATTGGCAACAGTGCATCATTTTATTAAGAGTACATCTTTAAATACTACCTCATTATCTTTGTGGATAAACATAACATTAAAATGCAGCTCACAGCTTCAGTGAATATGTCAGTTTGCAAATGCCCTTTATTAAAATGTCTTGGGTGACAGCAGATGGCACACACATGCCCGGCAGGGAGGCAAACAGCGAGGAAACAAGCACTTTGTAAATCTTATTGTTTATTAAATGCTGCACAATGAGTTTTCTTTCACCCCTTAAAAATCAACCATTAAAACCTCATGTTTCTTGTTCAAATATTGTTCAACTCTAAATGAATAATGCACAGGACATATAGAATATTTCAGTGAAGCTCCATTGAAGATTTGGTATAAGTTAATACTAATAGTGTCAGACAGTGTGGAAAAAGGGCCTGCAAACGATGGGTCTGATTAGGCTACACATCAAAAAAAGACTAAAACTAAATAAACTAATGAGCTGTCACTTGACAGAAATAAGTATCATCAGTAAAAGATCAACATTAAGGCAACATGGAAAGTACAATACAATAATAAGTCTAGTAGATAAGTCCACATGAGCAAATGTAAGAAAAGTTAAACACATAACATCAGTAATTTATCTGTAACTTAAAGTGTTGTTACATGCTTTTTCAGCATTGTGTGCATAGCTCCATTTTTAGCGTGTACACAATAGATCAAAACTGACTGAGATGTCAAGCCAGACACCCAGTTTGTAATACTGTAAATATAGGCTATAAATATTGCAATACTTTCATCAGTGGGTTATAGGCTCAATCACTATTGTGTTACATCCTTCAGTGATAGTGACTTAAAAGACATTTATTGAAATGAAAATAGACAGATAACGCTCCATTGAGGGTGTTTGGGGAGTAAAGATTCCTGTTAATATTTGTTTGGTCACATATCTGACAAAATGGTGGCTGTAACCATAGACATATATACATGTATATGTGTCTATACATGTATATACTGTATGTCTATGGATGCAACAACAATGTAATGTCAGTTAAACTGTAACTGCTATGGAACTTTGTCAGTAGCGGTTGCTACTAGCAACATAATGTTCAACTGAAACCAGCTACTTAA
Organism: Sander lucioperca; assembly: GCF_008315115.2. Taxonomy (NCBI): domain Eukaryota; kingdom Metazoa; phylum Chordata; class Actinopteri; order Perciformes; family Percidae; genus Sander; species Sander lucioperca. The sequence goes on along the minus strand of NC_050190.1, from coordinate 21,077,372 downwards.
GTAAGTTTGACTTACAGGCCTACGTATGAAAAACAAAGCTTGTAGGTATTTCTAAACCAATTAAAATGAAAAGTATAGGTTTCTTTTACAAATGTAACTGATGCCGATTTAGATTGATTTATTATATGGAATGTAAAACTCTTTCCTTTTACTTGACCAGATATGTTTCCTTTGTTCAACGTGGTGTTCAGAAGTCAGAACCATCGATAAACTTGAAAATGAACAGTGTTTGGCAAATGATGTCAATGCAGCATATTATGTATTGGCTATGTGGTGATTTTTGGTTGGTTTTCGGACGTTATTTATGTTTATTTGATGTGTCACTGCAGCTTGCTAGCAACGTCCTTGGATGTGACTCAGTTAGTGACATCATCATATTGTCATGAGCTCTGGTGTTTTGGTCAAATCTGTCCACTCAGCATGAACTTCTGCTACAACATATGTTTTTTTTTTTTTTTTTTTGCGATATCTCATCTGGATCCCTCATGCACAGCTATGTCAAAGTTTGGCACCCCCTAACAAGAATTGGACAAATAACAACAACAACAAAACATTTATTTTGAAAGATTCATTGACTCAAAGTGACCACAGGATGTCACTAGTGTCTATGTAATGACCAGAAGGTACTGCATGATGTGCATACATGAGCTACTGTTATGAATGTTAGATTGACATATAGGCTACTAATCAATTATTGTGCATGGCATGAGCTAATTTAACTAATATGTTTATACAATATTCTCAATAACAATAAACATTGTAGTTGTAGGCTGTGTGAGGACATGGCAAGCAAACTGGAATGTGTTCAAACATGTTTTATTAATAATACGTAAGTAATTACAATAAGCATGTGACAGAAATGCTTTAGGATTTTTTTTCCAATTATTATTATTCTTTAGGGATTATTAGAAATATTTAAGAAATTAAGTCATTTGGATTCAGTTATCATATTAAAACAACAAGGCACATAGTATAATGTGACTGGAACCTGTTTATCATAGTGCATCAATGTTTTTGTTTTTCAAAATTTCTTTGTGCAATCATGCCTTGCCGTGGCTTCCATGATTAGTCCATAACAATGATGCTGAATGTATGATATGTATCAATTTTTGCTTGGTCTGTTTACATATTCTCTGTTAGTGCTGATGCTCACTATTTACATAACAAGTTCATCAGCTGCACAGTAGTGATTGGGATATTTCTAGTCTTTTTCAAATCATAAACCTGAGGTAGAAAACAGATTACAAAGTGATCCCATGAGTGCACAAGTCCTAAAACACCACTTGCCACATTGCAATAATCATTATAGGCAGTGTAATTTTGCTTTGGTTGATTTAAATGGTTGAACAATGAAGGATTAAGAAAATAATTTTCTGAACTGGTTGTGAGTTGCAATCAGGTTACCTGAGCCAGTCAGTTACAGTTTTTCTCAATTGCTAAAACACAATTTCTGAAACCTTGCTCCATTTTCTAAAACATTAAACACAAAACCTCATCTTCAAGCACTATTTACAAAACCTCTGACTCCTCTTGCAAAATGAAACTTGCGCCTCAAAACAGTTTTACCTGTGTTCAAAATCAAACACTGCTCTCAAATCATAAACAATACATAAACAATACAAAGTCGGTGAACAATACACCAAAAAATAGAAAACACATTGTTCAAAACATATAGTTCTCAGAGAGAAGTACATTTTTACAGTAATCTCAAAACAAATTAATATTTTTCCGTCATTGTCTTTAGATGAACGAAAACATGTTCTATCATAGTAGTTCAAAATTGATCAGAAATTACTACTCTGCTTTGCTCTTTGCAATTTTTTTTTGTTCTTCCTCCTCCTTGTACCCCTATTTTCAGAGGTGTGGACTCGAGTCATGTGACTTGGACTCGAGTCAGACTCGAGTCATGAATTTGATGACTTCAGACTCGACTCGACAAAATGTACAAAGACTTGCAACTCGACTTGGACTTTAACATCAATGACTCGTGACTTCACCGCGCCTCTCTCAGTTTATCTGCATCTGTGAAAAAAATATGCACCACCTGTATGCATGCAGAGAGCACACGCGCTGCCTGCACGACATCCAATCACTGTAGTCCCACGTTGTTTTGATTCGACAGCATCTAAGCAGGCACATTGCAAGACAACCAATGAAGCACAAGCAACAACGCGCCAGTTGGCAAAATGATACCGAAGATAGTTTCATTTGGCTATAAAAATTACGAGGTAGTCGATAAAAAAAGAGTTGCAATTTGCAAAACATGCGGGTTACAAGATTACAGACGGAGCTGCCACAACGTCCAACTTTGTTCGACACCTGAAGTTGCACAAAGAAAGGTAAGTTTTGAACGAATGCTAAGCACCTTATCGGATGTATGTACCGTAACATACTAGCTGCTGCATATTTACTGTCTCAACGAGACAGTAAACGCACGTCTCCCTTGCTGGTTCATGCTTACAAAAATAGGGATTTTTGAACCCTGATTATATGAGGTACATGAGTGTAGCACACTCAGATGGAAAACCTCGCCAACATCATGTCAACGTCCGTTTTAAAGTAACGTTACCATAACACAGTCACAGTAGATCCACCATTAGCCTTCCCTTTTCATATCAGGGGTTGTATTCGCTATAACTACCGCCTCGCTATACATTATCCCGCTTATTACATGGCTACCTACCAAATAAATACTTTGACACAAAATATTGATTTAAAAAGGAGTTTATTGATTTAAAAACGATTGTATTGCTTCCGCTAAACCGAACTGCGTCCATAGCAACGCTCTGTTTTTCATGGCAACGGTTATCAAGAAATAACAGACCGCATTCTACATTGGAATTCAACCAAGCCATGTAATAAAATAAAATAATAACGATTATAGTAGTAATGTTCAGAGATGCAATAGATTATTATAGTTATAGTGTATAGTACAGTTCTTAACTAATGGGAATATTGTTTAGCTTATTTTTGGTTTAATTTGGTTTACTTTAGTTATTTAATTTATTAAATTATTTTGTTTTGCTATACTTTTCATGCCAACTTGCCATGGCCCCCCTAGCACCCCCTCGCGGCACCCAGGGGTCCCCGTCCCCACTTTGAAAACCACTGCTATAAAGCATATGACTTCAGTTTCTTGAGAGAAAGGGCTTTCTTATGACTTTTGAAGCAGTGAAAATATTCTTAATATTGCATACACTGAAACTGAAATGACTTGAAATGACTCGAAACTAAAATGGTAGGACTTTGGACTCGACTTGAGACTTGTTGGCTTTGACTTGTGACTCGACTCGGGACTTGCCTCATCTTTGACTCGACTTGACTCGGGACTCGAGGGCAAAGACTTGAGACTTACTTGTGACTTGCATAACAATGACTTTGTCCCACCTCTGCCTATTTTTACAGTACTGTACCCTGCATCTCACAAACTTGTCCTTTGTCTCTGTGATACTGTAATTCTTGTTCTTTGTTGATATAAACCTGCAACCAGTAAAATCTATTGAGCAGTCAGTACTGTTACAGTAACAAATGGAAAGCACAATGTTCAGGGCCATACAATTTGTTCATTGTACAGTATACAGCCTACAATGCACTGTACTACAGTATACAATACTAAAAGGGACAAAAATCAAAGGAGAAAACATGTGATCAATGTGCTTCTTCTTGTATTTGGGCTGGGTCAGGCCAGAGCACTTCGTCGACATCACAAGCAATATTGTCCCTCCTGAGGCAACGGGGGAAGAAGCCTCTTGTGTGCTGTATCCAGCCCTGACACCTCGCATATGCCCTCGTCCTCGTCCTCGTCCTCGTCCTCTCACATTGTTTCTTCTATCCATTCTCAGACTTTCTCCTTCCCGCCTTCAACAACCTGTTTGCTCTCTGAACTGGCTTATATTGGTTGTGTCACATCATTTGAAACAAGTGAAATCAATTTTGAGTGGTTATGTTCAATCAATGACATGTGTTCTCTATTTGTATTTGATTGTTGCTACTTGTGTTTACCAGTATGGATGACATGTGCATTAGAGTGCAGAATGTGTTTTAAGAATGAGAATGTGTTTAGAGATTTGCTGAATAGTCTAAGTGAGATCTGCAAATTGTGTTTTACCATGTGAAATGGTTTAAGGTATTGACAACAAACTGCACAATTAGCTAAATAAGTTCAGGCAACTGAGAACTTTGTTCAGTGTTTTACAGTTTTTCACAATCGCTATGACACTTTTTTCAATACTTTTAACAACTTTCCTAAACTCTTAACGCACCAACATACCTACAACACATGATTGGCAAAACAGTTAATTTCATGCTCAAAATCACACATTGTAAACTAAACTCCAACACTGATTTTCAAAATACAATAATATACTAACACAATACACTATGTCCACCAAAACAATGCTAACATGTCTCAAAATCAAATAATTCTTCCAAAATATTAACACATGTTCTCTCCCAACAGGAACATTTAGTCAATCACTGCACAATGTCATACAAAACGCTAACATCAGATGGAATTACAGAAACTGCCTTATTTTATATGTGTCAGGTCTGCCCTTATACAATAAACAATAGTGATTGTATTGATCATAGATTGTGTTTTGCACTGAAGTTTCTCTTGTAGCCTCTCTACATTTTTGTTTTGTTTAGTAAATGCATGCATATTTTTTTTCAAGATAATTTTTTGGGCGTTTCCGCCTTTATTTGACAGGACAGCTAGTTGAGAAAGGGGAGAGAGAGAGGGGGAAGACATGCAGGAAATTGTCACAAGTCGGATTTGAACCCTGGACCTCTGCGTCGAGGCATGAACCTCCAAGTATATGTGCGCCTGCTCTACCCACTGAGTCAACCCGGCCACCAGTTTGTTTCTTTTGCTGCAGAGATACAATACAAAAAATGATCCCTCTCAGAGTATGAAAAAAAGGAGACAGAGACAGAATTGTCCTGGTACTCCTCTTCCTCTCCCTCGTGAAGGCATTTGTTTTATTTTCTGTGTTCATCTACAGTATATTGTTCAAATAGGCCCTCTTTTACTGTACTAACATATGGTCATGCGATTGAAAGAACCTCAACACCTGAGTGGTGTGTTTCCTAGAAGGGAATCAGCTGTGATTGATCTATTTGCATAACTTCAATCAGCTGTTTCTCAATAAATGCATGTATAAAATGCAGGGGGATATATTTGTGTTTAAATTTACAATACGATCAGCTGTTCACTTTGACTTTAGCCTATAAGTTAGGTTTAGAACATGATGTTACCTGTTCTGACATACAGTGTGAATGCATTTGTAAATTTGTCAATAATAATCCATTGTTTTGGTCTTGGTGGAGCTTGTGTGTAAAAGAAGTTCAAGCATTTTAAATTTGTGTTATCTGTATGCATTTTGTGTCAAAGCAACAAGAAATGTGTTAATTGTATAGCCTACACAGACAGATGTTGTGCTAACTGTGTTAAGAGTTTAGGAAAGTTGTTAAAAGTATTGAAAAAAGTGTCATAGTGATTGTGAAAAACTGTAACAATTGAGAAAAACTGTAATTCCTCAAGAACTCTATGTTTGGAGAATGGCGACCCCATCTGTTCATTTTGAGCATGTGGAGGGCAGGCCAGCTGCTTTTACTGCAGCTCCACATAAACAGCTGCACATCTGGGCAGGCAGAGATGCCTCGGGGGAGCAGAGGGGAGGCTGAGGACCGACTGCACGACGTGTAAATGAACGAGGCCCTGAAGGGGACGGCAGTCGACAAGCACCCGTTGTCCTCTTGGCTGCTTTTCACAGTAGGCTTAGGTTTCTTTTTGGACTCTGACAGTTCCATGTTTTTTTTTTTTTTAGATCTTTTTGGTTTTCTTGTTCTTCATCATTGTTCACTGCTTTTGCTGATTGTTTCAACAGAGAAAATAACAAGTATTCATTGTTCATTGGAGCTAAATAGGTGAATTTAACCTTTCCACTTCGCTTTAAACAGAAACCTATCAGAGAAAAATTATCACATGCACGAAATATGTTTTTGTAGAGATCTCTCCTCCCATATCAGTTTGAGTGTTTCCATGTTCTCAGTGTTTTTTTTCTGTTGTATGTGTTTATGTCCATTAGCGTAAGCATGTGCAGGCCTACAGGTTTATCCTGTGTGGGGACATTGGCAAGTATATTTCTTTCTCATGCATACATGTGTGTGTTTGTGCATGTGTGTTGCTGAGGGACATCTGATCTCCGGGCTCACCGCACGCCACGCTTGCCTGCAGGTGGTCTGTCCACACTTGGGGGCCGAGCAGATTTAATATTTCATAGGAGCACAGCACACCCCTGGACGCCATCATTGAGTCCACATGGCTGGCCGGAAAGCTGCTCTGTGAACACTCGGCTGAAATATGCGGGCCTGCCAGCCCCCTCTCCGCCATGCTGCTCGCTCACTTGCTGGGCCTCACAATTAAAAGCTAACCACAGCTACAGATGTGGGCAGCTGTCTTTAACCTATGAGATGCCACTGCAGTCTGCCACTCGTTACTGTGTAAAGTGCTAATAGCTGCTGATAAAAGTTGGGAAGTTACTCAAATGTTTGTGCAAGTATGTGAATTTGTTTAGTGAAAGAAGAGGCAGAAAAGGCTGAAACAAAAGCAGAACGAAAAAGTAAGAAAAAGACCATAATAAAGAAGAGAAAGCAAGAGCTGCCCAAAACATTTCATTCTGAGAGGTTCCAGACCAAGTATGCTAGCTGAACCCTCAGCTCCTCTAGTTTAATGTCCCCTCCATCTTTATACACCATATAAACAGGAAACCAAAAGTGTTTATGACCACCTTACACAATCCAATGTCAGGAATTCAAGTTCAGGTCAGAATTTCATCCACCATTCATCAGATTCCAGCGAAGCCAAACCGTGTTCTGTGTTTGCCGTCATGTTTGGTGTGGAGTTGGACTTTAGCCAAAGAGAACAGAGGGAACTTCACCAGCACCATTATTCTACAAGGTCAAACCTGATTTAGATTTGAAACCAAAGCCAAAACAGGGCATCTTGAAGCTGTTAGGAAACTATTCCAGATCTTAAACAGACCAGGGGGACTGTGTACATCTCCCTAATTGCACATGTCAATTTATGTACAAGCGCTTGGTTTAGTCAAGCTCCATTACTTCCCTACTTTCTTACTCTCATGCTGTTTCACTGTCACTGTCTCCTTCTCTTGTTCTCTTTCTGCCTTACACATATACACAACGTTCTGGACATGAAAATGGACAGATGTGTGTTGACAAGTGTGTGTAGTCTTAAATGTTGTTGTGTGCTTACACAGAGGCACGGAGACACATTCTCGTTCACACACACACACACACACACACACACACACACACACACACACACACACACACACACACACACACACACACACACACACACACACACACACACACACACACACACACACACACACACACACACATACACATAGAACGTTAAGGCAAACCATGCAACAAGTCACTGAGACAAACCATGTCAGTTAACTTGACAGCTTGTTAATGTTGTGTAACTTCTCAGGGGAACAAAGGATGCATTGCAGAAAATCAAGACTGCATGTTATTAATCCAATCCCGGCAATAACTCTCTCAAATATTTACTGTATTCCGCTATCAGTGGTGAGGGAGATGAATGAAGAGCTCGACAAAGACCTCACACAACCGTGGGAGTCCGCTGGTTCTATAGAGACTGTGGCGAGCAGAGCAGGTGAAAAGAGCTGTTTCTCACTTTGACCGTCAGGGCCTATATAATGTTTTAACACACTGACCATAACCCTTCGGGGACCTAACTACAATAATGCTGTCATCACCTGGTTTGAGAGTTGAGGCTCGAAGGTGTGACACAGCCGTCCAGCATCCATGGGAGACTGACCAGAGCAAACACAGCGCAGTGATCATGCAAACTTCTCTTTGTGAAGTTGTCAAACACATATTTCTTACATTATCTTAGTAATGTTTATTCATTTGTGTTGAATGCTGTAGAAATACATTTGAACTGTTTTTAAACTCGGTATACGTGCAGTTTAGTGTACCCGTAACGTAACCCCATTTGTACAGGTCCTCTCCCCTGACCAATCGGCTGTCCTAACCTTAACCACTTGAGGTCAAATGCCTAACCCCAACCAATCGAGCTGCTTCATAGGGCGGGTCTTGGCTTGGCCATAGTGGAATTTGGGACACTAAACTGCACGCTAACCTTTAAGCTCACCATGTTCAGTATTCAGAATTCTTTTTTAGTCACAAATATGTTCTATTTTTTGCCAAGCGGAGCCCGCCAGTCCTGTGCACATATGCAAATTAGCCATATGCGCCAAACAGAAGAAACGTTGAGAAGTCATACTAAAAATGGCTAGCAAGCGAAAGCTAAACCAGAGTGTATCACACACTTTTGGTTGACATCCAAAAAGGTGGCACTCAGAGATGAAGAGGCACAGAAAGACGATGCTGCTGCAGCTAGCACAGTGGGCCCACTCACTACCAGAACAGAGGATCCTCTCCCACCCAGTGACTCCCCAGAAGAACAATGTTTAGCTGAGGCTGAGTGCTCTGAATACACGTTAGCTGCTACTGCTGCTAGCAAAAGTGACTTGCCGGCTGGTTGGGCAGCGAAGCAGGTGGGCTAATGGAAAGACTGCCACCTTTGGCTTGACATCGTACAAAAAGCTCAACCCACTCATGACAATGAGTCGCTATGACAATTTTTTCAATACTTTTAACAACTTTCCTAAACTCTTAACGCACCAACACACCTACAACACACAATTGGCAGAACAGTTAATTTCATGCTCAAAATCACACATTGTAAACTAAACTCCAACACTGATTTTCAAATAAATAATAATAATAAATAATTCACTAACACAATACTCTGTGTTTACCAAAACAATGCAATCATGTGTCTAAGTCAAATAATTCTTCCAAAACACTAACACATGTTCTCTTCCAACAGGAACATTCAGTCAATCATAGAACAATGTCATACAAAACACTAACATCCCATGGAATTACAGAAACTGCATTATTTTAAATGTGTCAGGTCTGCCCTTATACAATAGACAATAGTATATTGTATCGATCATAGATTGTGTTTTGGACTGCAGTTTCTCTTGAAGCCTCTTTACATTTTTGTTTTGTTGGGTTTAGTAAATGCATGCATGAACCTCCAAGTATATGTGCACCTGCTCTACCCACTGAGCCAACCCAGCCACCGTTTTGTTTCTTTTGCTGCAGAGATTCAACACAAAAAAATAATGACCCATCTTAGAGTAGCTTTATAGAATGTACGGTTTATGAAAAAAAGGAGACAGACAGAATTGTCCTGGTACTCCTCTTCCTCTCCCTCATGAAGGCATTTTTCTTATTTTCTGTGTTCATCTACAGTATATTGTTCAATAGGCCCTCTTTTACTGTACAACATATGGTCATGCGATTGAAAGAACCTCAACACCTGAGTGGTGTGTTTCCTAGAAGGGAATCAGCTGTGATTGATTTATTTGCATAACTTCAATCAGCTGTTTCTCAATAAATGCATGTATAAAATGCAGGGGGATATATTTGTGTATAAATTTACAATACGATCAGCTGTTCACTTTGACTTTAGCCTATAAGTTAGGTTTAGAACATGATGTTATCTGTTCTGACATACATGTGAAAGCATTTGTAAATTTGTCAATAATAATCCATTGTTTTGGTCTTGGTGGAGCTTGTGTGAAAAAGAAGTTCAAGCATTTTAAATTCAAAGCAACAAGAAATATGTTAATTGTATAGCCTTCACAGACAGATGTTGTGCTAACTGTGTTAAGAGTTTAGGAAAGTTGTTAAAAGTATTGAAAAAATTGTCATAGCGATTGGAAAAAACTGTAAAGCAGGACATTGCCTCTCTTCTTTCTGGAAACCAGGACGGCAACCACAAAAAACACTGCATGTTCAGACAGACCACTTTGAGTAACTGAGGAAAATATGCTTTCTTTTGTTCAATTTGTGTGAACAGATCCTTTCATTTTTATTTCGTGCCACAGTATGCCATTGGCTCTCATCTTTCTCTCCCATTTGCTATTTTTTTCCAGTTTCTATTCCCACTAATATTTCTCTTCTTTGCTTGCCCCTCTGTGGCTCAGGTCAGTGCCCAGGAAAGAGATGAAAAGCTTAACCTACTGTAATAAAAATATGATGTATGTACGTATGTATGTACATGTGATGTTAATGTTCTGTTGTCTGACTTTTACACCCGTCAAATCATTGACTGCCAATTTCTAGTAAAGTCAACTAATTTGGGATAACAGTGCAGACCCCGCTCTGCACTGACACTGGGGCAGAGGAAAAACAGGCATCTCTGTCTCTGCAAGCTGTCCATTTTGGATATGAGTAAATAGCCATGCTTGGAAAGCAATCATCAGGCAAACACTTTTACATCTAGTCGGATGATAAAAGCGAGGCAAGGCTCGGGCAATAGAGACCTCCCAACTAGGAAAAAAAACAAAGTTTTGAAACTTGCCTCATCTATTTATCTGCATCTTCATCTGAAGAGAACTAATAAAACGAATATGGATAATTTATAGCTATAAGCTTACTGTTACTGCATGTAGGAATAATCATTGTGAATTATTTAGATTGTTTTAATCATTTGTTTCCTTCAGCCAGTAGCCGGTCATAATGTTCTGACGGTCATTTTCGAGATGCAACTTGGTGTGAAAACAAGGCACTAATCAAGCTCTGATTAATTCTAGTTTACGTGGAAAGAGACTTTTAAAACCTTGATGTGAGTCATAATGGCTTCAAACACTAGAGGGTAGCCTTTTCAAGCAGAATTAGCTGTTTTCCCTCTTCACAGAGATACAATTACCCTGCCCCACCAAATATTTCAATAGTGGGGAGATAGGCCCATTAAAATACCTTTTAAAAGGTCACAGAAAGCCAACTTCAAGGTTTGTTGTCTCACCAGTTCTGAGTTACACTGAGAGGAGGTCGGAATATCTTATGGGCCTTGCAGTGAGGGGGTCCTGCCATTCTACAGGTTCACAGGAAGGATGGCCAAGCATGTTTGCTCATGCCATGGTACACAATGTTTTCAGAGGAACAGCATGAGCAGAAGAGGGGGCAGAGGGTGGGGTGAGGGGTGTAAGGGAGAGGGAGGAGAAAAAGCTCTGAAAGTCTGGTGGCCACATGTCACCGTTGCTGCTCAGTGCTTGGATATTGCAGGCTTTCGTGCTAAACATCAACGCAGAGGATGAAAATAAACCCTGTCCAAATACAGGGGTTGGGTGGTGGACTGGTGAAGACAGGACCCAGACAAGACTTCCACCAACAACCTTCTCCTTATCTGTCTAGCTTTTGGTCCCTCCAGGCCCAAACATCAACCCAGACCTCCAGCCCTGACTCCCAACTTCCAACCCCAACCAGTTAAGGGACTGTACGAATATTATTGGCTTGGGAAGGGAAGTTGAATCATATTTTCCATTTTGTATAAAGCAAGATCCGACCATCAAAATGAAAATAGTAACACAATTGTGAATATTCCAGTAATGCTCTGTTTTTGAATAAAGAGCTGCTACTGTATGGTTATTACAGCCACAGAACGAGTGAAACAAGCACAGGCGGCTGCTCTGTGGCTCTGAGCATGGATTTCACTTATCGGAAATAAAATTTATAGTCTGATATTTATGAGATCAGATGTCTGACTGTTCCTCAATTCAGTTAAATGATGCCTGAACTGCATGGCTGGAAGGTTTTTTTCTCCAGCCTTTATAAGTCATTAAGACAGGAATGGAAATAAATCTTTAAATTTATTAAATATCAAAATGAAAGCCATCTTTGTGGGGTATCTATTCAATTTCCACAAGGAAAGACTTAACCTGTGATGAGAAAATTAAAAAAAAAGACCCTCCAAAAGACTACCTACCCTAGCAAAAAGCGAAAATATACAACCCTCCCCTTCTCTGACCCCTCTTCTTCCCTAATCATTTTTCTACAGTCCCTAGGGCTGAGTGAATTGTTATTTTTCTCTTCTTGTTTTGTTTCTGTTTCAAATATAAAGATGCCCTTCGTAGTGGTTTGAAACGTTGTTATTGATCACACCATATCTGAATCATTTTCACATACATCTGTTGCCATATCGGGAGCAGACATGTCTAGATTAGTGTCAGAGTCACCAAGAGGTATGTCACATTACCACACAGTAAAACAGAGGACCTTAATTGCTTGGTTGCTGTCCTTTGAAAAGCTCTGTTTTCCTTGGAACAAAACGTTCCAAAAGTAGACGAGCCGAGGTCGAAGCAGAAGGAGTGAGCCACATCAAACGAGGAGTGTGCATGAATCTGTCAGCAATGAAGGGCTATTACTACAGTAGCAGCACCCTGCCTTAGGGAATATGCTGTCAACTTCCTCATTAAAAGACTGACCGGGGCAGTAGAGAGCCTTGGGTTAGCTCACATTTTCAGGTTGACTCTTTTGCTGTTTTTTTCTGTCATTTTTTCAGAGAAATCTAGTGAACATAAAGCTGAAAAAAAGATTAAAAGTGATTTTAATTTTTTTTTTTAATATCAAGCACAATGTGTCTGTGTGTGTGGGAGACGGAGAGAGGCCAAGAGTGCGATAAACAGCGTATGTGTGTTTGCATCCTGTCTGCGCAATTAGAAACACAAACACATCAGATCTTAAACAAACTTACCACATCCAACTTCTGCGAGCAATTAGAAAAGCATCAACACCATTACGCACTGACTCTGACATGCCATGCCTAAACCCTTCACCTTTCCCAATGAGTAAAAACACACATTGGTGATAAAGCTAATAGGGCTCCTGCAAACGGGCCACATGAGGAGTAAGAGAGAGAGAGAGAGTGATCTATTTCCATCGTGGGTAACCATCGCCAATGTCCGGCCTGGGGACAGAGGAACCACCACAGAGGTTGTGCAGTAGTTAGTGAACCTGTCTGTCTCCTGTCAGACTGCTGTCACACACACATCGAGCCAAGCATCAATACACACTGCTTTTCCAGGTCTAGATGCACCGAACGCACATGTTTTGATTGCTGATGGCCATGTCAGGAGTCAAGTAGAGCCTCTTAAAATGTGGCCTAGGGGCAAGGGTCATCCGCTAATGAGTAAAAGCTTTTTTCCCCCCTTTGTTGGCAAGGAGGGAGTAAGGAAATGTGCTCACTAGGTGGTAGGGAGGTGAGGAGGGGGAGGGAGGGGAGGAGAGAACGTGTGAAGGGATGGGTAGTGGCAGGGGAGAGGAAGGGTGAAAGGGCCGAGCGGGTGGAGGGAGGGGGTGTCAGGAAGTAGAGCGAGAGGGGAGACAAGAGGTGAGGTCTCAGGTGAGAGGGGGTGATAATGATAAACTGTGTTTTTCTGTCGTGTCTGACAGAGAAATAGAGGGATAAAAGGAAAAAAAGAATGGAAAGACAGGTCCGAGACTTCTGTGGAGAGTCAACTGTTAAACGTGGCTTTATATTAAGAAAACAACATTTTCTAGTTTTGAAAACACATCACTGAAAAGTAAAATTCTACAATATTTTCAGCATCCGGCTGTGTCATTTGAGTAATGGTACTGAGGAAGAGTGAATACTTTTCTAATCTTTCATTTAGAATACAAGTTTTACACTCACACAATTTGAATGTGCACCTTGTCTCCTCTTAATGCCCTTTGAGGCAAATGTTGTTATTGGATTGATGGGCTCTTTAACATGGCCGAAGACGTACATTGCTTGGTTTTTAGGGTAAACCTTTCTGTCACCTACAACTACCAGGGATCATTACTTTTGTTTTTTGGTTTTGTTTTTAAATGTAGGAATTCGTAGATGTCAGACAATACCTGTATTGTAAGGAAGGGTACAATAAAACACGGTAACAGACAAGAGTCTTAACATTTCTAGAAAGCAGACAAATGTTGACGACGTTCATGGAACATCGATCACATGAGAATCATATAACAGTTTCAAAAACAAGAATTTTTTCTGTCAAAATTACAACTTGACCATTTCAAATTCTCTTACTTATGACAGTGCTTTTAAAAAAAGGTCCCTTTTTGGTGGTCAAAAATAATGACTGAAAGGCAAAAAACTGAGAGATTGATCTGCATTCTTCTCTGTCTCACTGTTTACCTACATACACATGCAGTGTATTGCTCTTCCCTTCCTACTGCACTCTGAGTGTGGTGTGGGAGCTTGTCAGAGGCCAGACAGGCAGGACCATGACTTACTGAAATTGTTTCACGAGAAGCTCCGTATACCCTTTGGCTTTCTCTGTGTCCTGGTGAGCCTGGGACCCTGGCAGCGCGGCGTATATATGAGGATGTGTAGATGAGACACTCGCGGAGAAGAAAGCTAGCCCTTGTGCTTGGGGGGTTAACCTTAAGCGCTGCAATACCTTTGAGTGCAAAAAGACGCTCTTTGTTTCCTTCCGCTCATCTGATCAGACACACACACACTGTGTGTGTGTCTGTGTGTGTGTGTGTGTGTCTGTATGTGTGTGTGACTGTGTGTGTGTGTGTGTGTGTGTGTGTGTGTGTGTGTGTGTGTGTGTGTGTGTGTGTGTCTGTGTCTGTGTGTCTGTGTGTGTGTCTGTGTGTCTGTGTGTCTGTGTGTGTTAGCAGTGGCGGGCTGTTTGAAGCCTCTCTGATGGTTCTTTTGGTGCTCTCCAGGAAACGTTTGTCTGTGCATTGGATGAGCTCCTCCAGATGTTCCCATAATTTCACTGGATGTGCACGTGCATGCCTGACTGTGGCAGTATATCTGGATGTGTGAGCATATGTGTGCGCGCGTGCATGTCTATGTGTTTAGATAGAAAGAGACGGGAGGGGGGCCATGTTCCAATTAGAGATGGGTAAACTGTTGATGTAAAAGAAACTAAAGCTAACATTTACAGGCCGTGACTCTGTGATGTCTCCCATTGTGACTTCGGTCTGCACTGTGGCATCGAGCCTAAAGCAGCGTTCAGACGAGAGACGGGCCTGAAGGATTGTTTTTAAATTCCACATTATAGTTTCCAAAGTGCACTTCAGTGATCTAAACACATTTTAACGTACAATCACTGTAGAAAACACTTAAGAGTACTATTTTTCCTGTCTGAACTTTAAATGCCCTGCTGAAGTGTCGATGAGCAAGAGCAAGACTGTAGCTGACCTGGGACTTCCATATGGACTGGGGAGCGAGTTAATATATGATTTTTTTTTCTTTGTAAAAACAGAGTACTACAAAACAGGCAGCAAATCACCCACAACTTAATGGCCAATGAGAGACACACTTGCATGCACAAAAGTTGCACATATACTGCCTCAGTGACAAGAGGGATCACCTCCAGTGAGTAAAAGTATGGTTAAGTTAAAGGTGAAAAAGTTAAAGGTTATGTATAGTACTAATTTACTGACATAAAAGTATACAGGCGCAAGGTACGGCCTTGTTTTTGAGCTTGGCAGTTTGGAAAACAAGGGAAAACGAAGAGATGACAAAACAATCCCTACTCAAGGCCCATTTACTCACATGTTTCAGAGCTTTCAATTCTGAGTACTTTTAGGACTTCACTTAGCATTTGAGCTTAAAAGTTAACATGGATGAGGAGCTTGACATTTCATTCTTGAACTTAAAATAATTAATTGAAAGGTTCCATAACAACTGAGAAAACGTAATGTGTTGATGTAGAATATGTAACACTGTTGAAAGCTCCAGTCAAAAGAAAGAAAGGGACAGTAAAGGAAAAGTTTTTTTCTCAGTGTCCTTTGTCCATTCATAACTGTATTGTTCCATTCTGGATTTTCCTCTCTTCACACTATCTTGCATTTCTTTTTCATTGATCTAGTAGAAATTATTAAAAAAAAAGAAAAGACAATGACTCTCTATAACATATGTGTTTCCTCACAAACAGTGGTTTAGCCACGCAGTGGTTGTGAGATATATGTCTCTAAGATTTCTACCTCAACTCAATGTAGGTTTCATTTCTTTTTTTATTTATTTTATCATTTTTCATTTCAGTTTATCAAATTCAAAAATTACATTTTAAAAATTCTGCAGAAACATCTTGTTCCAAAAATAATATTCCTGTTACTGTCAGTATAATCCATGGACCTAACTCGTGAATCTGTAGTTTGCACTAGAACTACTCTTTACTGAAGAGGTTGCCCCTTAATGTTTTTTTTTTGGCCAAACAACCCTTTAGGGAAAAGCAGGGTTGGACATCCAGCTTCTTCAGAAAAAAAAACACTCTTTTCTGGGAATTATTGTGAATCAAACCAACACCACAACAATATGTGACTGTACCTGTGGATAAGAAAAAAGAGATATCATAGCTTTCCTAAAGACTCAGTGGAGGACAGACACAATGAGCGATTTAAAAGCACAGGAAATATCATAAGGAAAATACCTGCATGAGACCATCAAAGGCATGGAACACTAGTGGAGGGGGCTTATATCTGACTTTGAGTTTTTCTTTCATTTATCTTTGTGTGTGTGTGTGTGTGTGTGTGTCACACTTGTATATGTGTATTGCCATTGACTTGATGGAGAAGCAGGTTGTGTAAACTCTTAAAGGAAGAGATGCTTATCTGCATGCAATCAACTGACATATTATGTTTATTTGTACCAGGTACTATCCACAACCTTTGGCAATAGAAAACAAAAAAACTCTGGTTCCAAGCGAGTCGAGTCCATGCAGTGGAAATGCAGCATTAGCTTCGCCAGCAGAAATTGGTACATCTGTATAGATTTCTCTTAATTGCTTACTCAAATTAAGAAAACCAAATCAGGTTACTGGAGAAAGCTGATGAGGTTACTTAAATGTAAGAATGAGCAGCCAACCCCAATACAGGCTGACTACCGTATACATTATGTGTCTAGTGCAAAATGGAAAAGAGCAACAGCTAAGAGTGACTGGTGTAAACTACAATTAAAAGGAAATAGAGTATTATTAATCCATAAATAGCCCACTGTCTTATTTAAAGTGTGAGATTATAAAACTCCATATAACTTGACTCAATGTCATTTTTCCACTATGTCTGAATGTGTCTATTTAATATGTTATATGCATCTATTTCCCATGACTAAATTAATTTGCACATTTCAATCTGTCCATTGGTGTGTGCTTGCCTGCCTGTTAACCATCTACCAGTTCTCTGCCGAAAAAAATCCGACCTTCTTCCACTGCTGAAGAACCACACTTGAGCTGTGACCTCATTTGGACAGTGAGCACCTGTGGAGTGCAAACAATTATCCCATTAGTGCTAAGAGGGGCTGCTCCTACTCACCTAGAGGAGCCCTTATCCCCGCCCACACCTCCTGCACCACTGCGTCGCCCCCCAACAACCCCTCCATCCTCCAGACAGCTTTGGTTTCTCTCCCACATCTGAAGCTGGGGAGTGTCTTGGAGGTGTGGTGGCAATCTGAAGGGGAGAGGGGGGGTTCATGGGGATCAATGGTGTTCTCCTGGTTGACAAAGCTCAGACAAAAAGGGCCTTCTCTGCCTGAGACAGAAGGGCCAGCCCACACACACCTGGATGGCCAGGGGAATCATAAGAAAGCTTGCAGCGCTTCAAAGCCACTCTGCCACCTGGGTTCATAGCTGTGACACACACACACACACACACACACACACACACACACACACACACACACACACACACACACACACACACACACACACACACACACACACACACTAAAGGGGTTTAAATGTTAAGTCTCAGTGACTGAAGTCCTACTTATCTCAAAGTGATAGACACTGACACAAGCAGCTATACATCCACATGTACAGACCAAACAAACACTCAGCCACCCACACACACCAAAAACTATCCGTGCACACAGAGATACAGACACACACACACACACACACACACACACACGCACACACACACACACACACACACACACACACACACACACACACACACACACACACACACACACACACACAGCTCTGTGGTGAGGCTGGGAACCTGGGTGCAGGGCTGCTGTAGGAGCTGTTTGAAGCCAGCTGTCACAACCTGACAGCCTGTTGTTTTAGAGGCCTTTGGTATGGCCAAGGGGCCGAGGGGAGAAAAACAACACCAGGAATGTGTACAAGTCAGGACCCAACAGTAAATCCTTCGTCCGTTTCCTTTCTCCCAATGCAGACAGAGGGGAGCAGGGTCGTCCAAGGGAGAGAGCAGAGGGACGTGGGAGCGCCTCGAGTCTCCCAGACGAGCCACTGAAGTGATATGCATCTCCCTCACATTCTCTACTTTTTCTCACACCTTTTTACTCTCTTGTCTTCTTTTACCGTCTCTTCTTGTGTCTTTTTTGCACTCGCTCAATCTCTTGCTCTCTGCCCTATGCTTCACATATGTGCTTAATTGTAATTGTTTTATCGTGTGGCTGTTTATCCTGTGGTTTTATTCATGTGTAAGAGCAGACACACAAACAACTGCTTAAGAAAGAGAAAGAAAGAAAGAAAGAAAGGGTGGGGAATCACAGAAGCATAAATACATTCAACACACATTTTCTCTTAGTGATGGATACAAACACACCCACGAAACTGCACTAATCCAGCTAACGTAATGCAAACATGAACACAAAACCATACAGTAGCATCCAAGTGATGAGCACATAGTGGACGCTAACAGATGTGGATACATGACCTGCCTCTTTGTCTTCTGGAAAACTAGGTCCTGCTGTATTCAAATAAGTCAATAATATGCATGGCCACGAAACACAAGAGCATGCAGAAACAAGACTCTGCACACTGAGGAGGAGACAACAAAAGTACGTCTCATGAAAGCATCCTTGGAATTGGGTGTGATTTTGCTTACCTCAAGGTTGACAACCCCTAAAATGTGTTGTTTACTTTCTGCAAAGTAAAGTATTCTTGGAGACACATTTGAAAGAAAACATGAAGCACTGCACGGAAAAGCATCTTCTTCCCGCTTCTGGTTCGTTGTCACCATGTGTGCACAAACATGTTGTGATATATTCTCAGTCTTATATCCTGGTTTGATTTTAGTAGACCGACCCTCACATCCTAAATCTGATCTTTTCTCACTCAACATTGTTGTTCCGCTCTGAGTTTCATTTTTTTTCCCACTACATTACTGTAACCTCTTTAATCTTAATGCGTCCCTGTTGGTGTATAGTGTAAATAGATGGATAAAACAAAGCCACAGTGAGTATACACAAAGTTTCACATGACACCAAGTTTCTGTTTTGGTCAAGTTGAAGTGCAGACTCCTGGAGGGGACTCTCTCTCACCAGTTTTACACATGAAGTTCAGTTTAATAGGAGTTCTGAATAAAGGTGTATATGAATGGGGCTTTCCAAAGTCTGAAAAAAACCCTGATAATGTCATCGCGGTTAGATATCTCCGCTTGGGCTTGAGACTTACGATTTCTAACAGAAAACCTGGATTAAAAGCTACGGTAGGGGTGTGGGGGTTGAAAGGAGAGGGACTTTAAAACAGGGGTCTACTGGAAATGAACTAGTTTGTATGAAATGTTGCCCAACCACATGGGAAAGTGTTTATATCTGTTCCGAACTGCCACACTCGGGGGGGGGGGGGCTGTCATAGAGGGGGGAGAAGACGCAATAATCGTTTAAATATGGGGATAATTGTGCATACTTTCAGACATTCTTTCCTGGAAGGCATTCATATTGTTGCACTCGATTGTAAACATAAAAAGTCATAGAAATTATGTGTGAAAATAATGCAAAAAGACGTTCAAACCCAGTTTACTTTCTCACCTCCACACACCTGGACAATCACTGTGTAAAGTGAGCATTAATGTTGGATTGTTCATTGTTGATTATGGAAATTGTCGGATGCTATTCAACCATCCAACAAGCACTTTAGTTGGAGAATTCCAATTTGAAACGATGCTGATGTATTATGGGAAATGTAGGCCATTTTGACCATGTTATTCTCTTGTGTCTCTTGTGAGTCCTCAAACTTTATAAAAGTGCAATAGTAAATGGCTGGAGTGTCCTTTTAATTCTCCTCCCCACCCCTGGTCTTGTTAAGCAACAACATTATGATTTCATTCTGGATGTCATTAATATTGTGGTCAAATTTGTGGCCTCTAATCCTTAGTTGTTGTTTGATAATTATTATGTTTGTTAGATTATGTACATGTATCTATTAGTTTTACCAGCACTAAAGCATAATAACAGTATTAAAGTAATGACCAGGTTGTTACAAAACTTAATTCATTTACTACGTAATGCTATTAATTATTGTTTTGTGTCTGCATGTCATGCGTACATGTCATCTAGGAGGTGTCTTTTCACACACACACGCACACACACACACACACACACACACACACACACACACACACACACACACACACCCACACTGAAGGGGTACACTAAAGCCATGACCCTGGTGGTCCAGTCTGCTATACATCATCATCCTCAACACTCTGTGCTTTGAACTGAACACGGTTCACTGAACAAGCTGCTGCCTCCCTATTGGGATGCATAGAGAAACCCAGAAAATCATCACAAAACTCTGTGGTGAAATTTTATGAGGCTCTCAAAGGAGGAAAGCTCAACAGATGTTCAAAAAAGCTTTCACACCATTGTCCAGACAGGTCTCTCCTTCCTTTGGTGAATAGCTCAGTGAATGGCCTTACAGTCAAATGTTGGATTACAAACAAACGTTGGCTTTGGCTTCCTAAAAGTATTGAGGTTGTGATTGCCGTTCATTAAATTTGAGCAAGGAGGGTTTCTGGTTTAGCCTCATGAAGTGGTAAATCTCACTTTGTAGCTGTGTCCGCAAGTCTCTCAATGACTTATTAAGTGCCTTGGTAATTACATCTTGGCCATGAGAGAAAGGGGAGTGGAGGCGGGTTAGAAGGTCTGAGAGCAATATTGATGTTTACACAATTAGAGTGATACATCTTGGTTATGTGTGTATGCTGTTGTGAGTATGTGTGTGGTCGGTGAACATTTGTGTCCTCCCTACCCTACATGTAAATACAGTGCAAGTGAGTGTTCTGACAATCAAGCACCTGAGCCAACATTACTCCCCTTTCTCCTCCCGCACTGACTGAACAGAATGAGATATTGAGACAGAGAGAGAGAGAGAGAGAGAGAGAGAGAAAGAGAGAAAGAGAAGGAGAAACAAGAGAAAAAAGAAAGTGGAAACAGAGAAACTGAAGAAGTGGAGACAGTAGTTCATTTTCTTACGGAATGCCTAACATATGATAAAAAAGAGAGATGAAAATCTTCCAAGAAAACTTTTTAAATTCTCCTTGGTGATAGCAGAATGGATGGCATGCTTTCATATACAACGTGTCTATATGTCCATGTCATTTTTAATTTCATTATATTGTAATACACAGAACTACCTTGTTTTTTCTCATGTTGTTGGTTGGCAGGGGCCAAATAATGAGAAAAATATATATAATCATTTTCTTTAGGTCAATGGTCCTAAAGTTACATTTGTTATTTTGTGATATTCCTCAGCAGATGGAGTTTGCAGAGTTGTCATAAAAAAGTCTAGAAAATGTCTAACTTGAGAGATGACGAGATTTGAGAACATCAGTGGGTAAGGGCCAACACCAAAATCGTCGAAAAGAGATTTGGTTGTTTATAACCAAATTACGAACCGGCTACATGACTGTGGTGTAATCTACGTCATGTCCCACCTCCTGCACGCTCTACCCAGCTGCCACACCTCGCCTAAACCAAACAGAGCATTTCCAGTAGGTTAGAACGCGTCTGACTTGGAAAATGTGTAAAAGGGAAACTTCTGGCAATGTCCGGACCTGATTTGTCGAAATTCATATGAGATAACTGTTAATCTTATCACAAGCTCCATTAGTAGCTGAGACCAGTCCAGGAATCTGAGACCAGTAACTGACCGGTAAAATAAAAAGTTCAACTTTACTTAAGGTTAAAACCAGGAAAAGGTCAGGCAGGGAGATGAGGCAAATGTATCCTATAGGGGATCAGGATAGAGAGCAGGAGTCTAAAACTCAGGCAGGAAGAGAAAAGGGCTGAAACGCTAAGGCAGAAGAATGATCTGGCGGGGAACGAATGGAAGTGCGCAGATATATATATGGGCTGATGGGACAGTGAGGACAGGTGTGCAGGTGGGCAGGGGAGGTCAGGTGATAGGGAATGGCGGGAACACAGGGGTTACTGCCGTCCAGGTGGGAATGGCAGGATCTGAAACGATATGAGAGTTAGTACAAAAAAGCAGAAAGAAAAAATGTGAGACTAGGGATTAGCAGACATTGTGACAATCACACCATATTAGGTCCATCAATGCAGTGGAGCATTGAGCAAGTGACACATAGAAATTGAAATGCATATGAAGAAAAAAGCTCTATTGGCGTTGCCTTACTCAGGGTTAAATAAAATTAGAGTGCGACATGATAGATTTGTCCATGTTGGAGTTTCTCTCTGTTCCCTCAAAAGTAAGCACTGTTAAGATAGTTTGCTCAACAATGCAAATGTGTCAGA
Source organism: Sander lucioperca (assembly GCF_008315115.2). Classification (NCBI taxonomy): domain Eukaryota; kingdom Metazoa; phylum Chordata; class Actinopteri; order Perciformes; family Percidae; genus Sander; species Sander lucioperca. The sequence goes on along the minus strand of NC_050190.1, from coordinate 21,054,943 downwards.
GTTCACCAATTTAACTTGCAGAAGCACCATGCAAATGTATTTCCTCCCTGGGAGAAGGAAATTTCATTAAAATGAATTGATTTGAGTCTGAAATGTTGCTCACATAAATGCTCCAGTAACTGAGTGCGTTGGCAGGAAAAGCAAAGAAGGGATCACACAGAAAACTCACATCATGTAAAACTTTCAGTGATGAATATTTGTGATTAAATGTAATTCCCAGCCTTCCTTGGGAATGCCAATGACCTGTCCACAAACTGAACTACATACAAAACATATTTATTTGCAAAGAGTAGGTAGCCAACTATTTTACACAGCCACATTCTTAAACATGATGTCAATTCATCTACAGGGACATCGATAATAAACATGTACCACTAGGACACTGCATACTCTCTTGACAGCTGCTCTCGGTTGTTTATGTGCGGCCTGTACATAAATGCTAACACGGGGGTCTCCAAGTTTCCAGTCCCATATCAGAGCCTGACCCTAAATCTGAACCCCTTTCCCAGACTTCTGCACTGGGCTCGGCCCTATGGGACGACCGCAGGCCTTGGGTGCTGCCCCCTGGCCTGAGCAATCCCCCTTCGCAGGCCCCGGTGTTGCCTTGTGCAGCTTTAGTCCTCGGGGAGCCATGTTAAGCAACTCCAACCGCTGTCTGTGGCTCTTTCACCACCAGGAAACAGAGGCCTTCTCCTGCACCTCTCGGCTGCAACGTTTGACAGCTAATATTTTTCTGTCGAATCCGCGTCTGTAATCCGCACTTCCATGTAGGGATCCCGTTACGACCTGTCTTGAGTAGGCCAGCTGTTCAAACAGGGTGATTAATTAAAGGAATTCTGTTTGTAAAACAATCCCTGACCTCTTTCTCTCCTGCCATCTCATACTCCTGCACTCTCTCTCTCTCTTTATCATCACTCACTCTCTCCCTCTCTCTCTGTTTCTCTCCCTTCTGACTCCCAGTCCAGCTCTGGCCAAGCTCGGCGAATGGTTAGTACTTATTAAGACCGCAGAGTGCAGAGTTTGCGGTCTTCATGCATTAAGTCTGATTCTCCCTAAGGTTCTGCACATTAGCAAGACAAACATCCCAAATAAAGCAGGTTGAGCTAGCGTGTGTGTGTGTGTGTGTGTGTGTGTGTGTGTGTGTGTGAGTCTGTGTCTGTCTGTGTGTGTGTGTGTGTGTGTGTGTGTGTGTGTGTGTGTGCGTGTGCGTGTGCGTGTGCGTGTGCATGTGCGTGTGCGTGTGCGTGTGCATACGAGATAGAGAGATGCATGTATCTGTGTGTAGTGGTAGTAAGTGGGTTAGGGCTGGAGCTCTCAGGGAGGTAGGAGGGGAGGTTTTTTATTGCTCCATGCCTTGTAGCAGGTGAGGTCTCTTGTTGCCAATTTTGACGCTGGACACTAATTCTCTTTCCTCCCTTCCTCTCCATCTCTCAATCTCACTGGTTTCCGTGAGTAGTGCAGGTGCTATTCATCACGACCGAGACAAATGCCTCAACTCCCATCAGGCCGCAGCGCATGGCGACCTTGCTCATTCACACTGTCCCGCAGCGTCGGGGCGAAGGGTCACATGGGCTACGAGCAGCACAGAGGCGGCCTGCTCACACATACACACTTTTTTTTTTATGTGCACACACATTCTCTTGCACAGCTGTCTCATTGCAGGGTCCCCGGAGCACAGAAACCCCTGACTAAAGTGCTTAGAGAAACTAGAGAGGTTGGAGTGCTCACAGGACATGTACCACACTGGTGAAAACACAGCACAGACTCGGTCCAAGATGTAAACAGCTTGGGCCGCACCTAGTACACACGAGACATGTATGTACCCAGTGCTCTCAACTGGAGTCTGTCCACAAATGTGAACAGATGTTTCATCACAAGACACAAAGGCAAGGCCATAAAACCAATTGGACCAAAACCCATAGCACACACGACCTTACACATGCCTCACAATCGGTTCTCTCCCTAAAAAGCCAACAGGGAGTTTTTGAAACTATTTCTATTAGGAGTCTGGGTTTTCACATCTGTTGTGAAAAAAGAGTTGGTGAAAGAACTAAGGCAAGGCCTTGGATAAGGGGACTCCTACCAGGGTTACTGAACGATTCTTCGTATGAGAGGCGACTACACCACCTGGTCACCTCCGGTCTCACACACATCAAACACATCCTGTCACTGGGGTTGAGGGCGGAGATCCTGCACCTGACCTCCTTCACACCATGTCCCAGTCTAAGCAGGGGTGGCTGTGCCAAGTGCCTGCTTTAAATTCCTGTATCTGGCCTGGAGTTCAATACAGAAAGAATGCCTGAACTTGTTACAAATGAGGATCAATCATGGGAAAAGTATGAATTAAAATGAGAAGTCATAAGCTTTGGGATTTTGCTGATTTGTAAAACTGGATAACTCACTTGATCTTTCTATTCTTGTCAGAGAAATCCACTGTTATTTCCTTCATCTGAGCTAAGCCGGCAGATAGAGGGATATGAAGCAAGATGCTAAGCCAACAGAGTTTAATACGAAGAGGTGAAACTTAAAAGTGGAATTACATCGCTGCTGTGTGGCTTATGGCAGCTCGGGCTCTTCCACAACTCTGGATTCCAAACCTCTGAGATTCCAGAGAGGTATTAGGTGACTCTAACCGGAAATCCCCTCTCTGTGACCACTGGCGTTTGTTTTCCTTAGCTGAGCTCCGAGATGGGTGGCATTGTGGGCCTAGGCCTCACTCATTCTGTCTCTCCCACTTCCAGATGCCCAGGAGGGAATCGTTAGAGCTGCCTTCATGCCCGGCTGGCATCGTGTGGATCGGGTCCAGCTTCTAACATGCTGGGCTGCCTGGTTACAGTTTACATTCCTCCCTCGCTCCCTCCCTTCCTCCATCTCTCCCTCTCCCTTTTCCATCTGGCCCTGCGGCCAAGGCTGTACCACCAAAAAGGAGGCTCACCATTCTCTGTGGATGAGAGGCTGAAAGACCTTCCTGCGTAATTACAAACACATATTCACGATTTTGGCAAATTGGTGATCTCACACCTTTGCTCTGACTGTTCCTCAGGAGTGAGCCAAGGGGCAGGCACCATCAAGAGGCGTAAATGAGTAAGCGTTTAGGCTGGGTTCCTGGCCGGACGGGGTAGTTGGAGGGGAACGAATCCTATTTCAATCAAGGCAAAGGACAATCCCTCTGTGGTGGCAATAGTGACTTGTTTTTCCCTTTTAAAACAGCCTGCTTTGACAGAGAACAATATATATAGAGAAGCAAATGGGCTAGTATGGACGAAACAATATAAGTAAAGTGTCCAACAAACATGAATAAAAGAAATATAAGAATAAGAGAACATGAGAAGAAAAGGGAAAACAAGGAAGGAGAGGGAAGGAGCTGGTTGAGGCAAAAAGAAAAGAGAAGGGAAAAACATCTTGAGCTGGAAGCGTTCCTTTATCCTGGCCAATCTCGGCTGCACCTGTGATGACAACCCCTTGTGTGCAGTGCAGTGATTGTGTAACATGGAATGAAAGAAGGGGGAGGCTGTGGATGGTGTAAGGGGCTACAGAGGGGGAGAAAATGACATAAAGCGTTCCCCCAACTTGTAAATTCATGACAAGACCCAGACAGTCACCCTGAAACCCCCACCCAGTGTCCCCCTGCAGGGCATAGATGGGAGAAAGAAGGGAGGGTGCTGAGGCACAAATCCAATGCTCTCGCTCCCTACTCCTGTTACCCATATTCCCCTCTTTCAGCCCCTCTCTTACCCTCTAACACACACACACACACACACACACACACACACACACACACACACACACACACACATTGTGTGGGGCAGTGCGTTTCTTCCATTCCGCACAAGCTGTTGTTTTAAATCATAATAGTAACCAGACTGTAATCACATTATTGCACACATGGTGATTTTGACAAGTGGTGGGAGTCATGTGCTGAGGCTTTGGCAGGGTTAGCACACCATTCTCCCAGCTGTGAGCTCAGCTCCAACCCACCCCCCCTACACACACACACAGACACACACATACACACACACACACACACACACACACACACACACACACACACACACACACACACACACACACACACACACTCTACCTCCATCACTCTCTACCCCCCTCCCAGGCAATATGTTGCTCCGCTCCGTTCCACTGTAACCTGCATGCATTAGTGCAGCCTAATCTAAATCAGATTTCTGTAAATTGTGGTTACACATGTGCCTTGAGACTGTCCTCACCAGAAAAAAAGACAGCATGGGTTGTTTTGTTCAAACACATAAAAAGGACCTATGTTTACATTTTCCTGACAGGCGTCCTCTTGTGGTCGTGCGAATAATGAGTGTTCTCTCTCAGAAGCAAAGGCAGAAATGCCATTATAAAGTTGTTATGGCGCCGTAAAACCTCTTTAAGAAAAACTTTGGTGTATTGCAACTTAGGAGCAACATCAATAAAAAAAATAAAATAAAAAAATGGTCCAAGAGCGAGAAACATGAAGAGCTGTTAGACGATGATACAGGGTGGTAAGATTTTCTCTGTAAACATCCATCACAGTTTCCACACCGACTTCCTGGTTAAACTCATTGAATACTGGTGGAAAATTAACGACACTACAGGTGCACTCGCGTTCAATTTTATTCCCAAATAAAGTTGTAGCTAAACTGGCTAAACTGTTGGCTTGAACCAGTATGATCATCTTGTGTTTGTTAACCCGTTTGACACATGTACAGTATATATTTTTAAAAACAACAAAGTTGCTGTGTTCTGGGATCACAGCAATTACTTTAATCAGTACAATGTTATTATTACCAATAGAAGTAATGGCCCAAACTACAAAAATAAAACCTACATTGTAGTAGTGCTACAGGTGCGCAACATACGCTGTAGTGCCTGTGGCACAGACACTGGACCTGCCATACAGACACAAGTTGTCACGTTACAGTAGCTGGGATGTTAGAAGCTGGGGAGTGAATCTGTTAGAATTGCTTCTTTTCTGATCCTTTATGCGTGTTGATGCTGTAATAGTGGCCTACCCTGACAAATTAAGATGCTGCTGGTGTGTGGGCTTACATAAATGACATGGTGTTTTGACACTCATCATACGGCGACAGTGTGTGTTTATGATACAAAGTGTTGGACTTTGACACCGAAGACCAAGGTTCACATCCCGTCTCCTACCGGCAGGCACTGTTGGTTTCCTTTAATCATGACCACAATCTTTCCCTAACCTCAACCAAGTAGTTTTAGTTGCCTAAACCCAATGAAACCTTAATCATAGGAGCGGCAGATCAGAACACACTTATATGGATTGTTTTGGAAGGCAATGACACACAAGCTACTTAGATAAGAGGGCTTGTTTTCTGCTTTTTGGGAAAAGTCAGTAAACATGTATACATAAATGTCATTGTCTAACAAGTTTTGCCTGTTATAATGTTGACTGATTAGGACATAATTCAATCAGACAGCAACTTTGTGTGGATACATCCAAGCGCGCATCTGTCTGGGCCCAAACACGAGACAGAATGACAGTCGTGACTCATCACTCTGATCATTGGGAGATCCTCAGAGCACCGTGGCTTGGCATCAGACAGGCGACACAACCACAGAGCCTGGGTCCACGCCTGGGGATAACGTGAGAGAGACGAGGGGTCGAACCCGGAGCACTGCTCTCTTTCTGTCCCATCTTTTCTTTCATTTCTTCTGAGGTGTGGCCGCACTCTCCACTGCACTGCTAACAAGATCAGGCTGCAGGGTGGGCCTCATCCAGCTGGCTCTTTGTGTGTGTGTGTGTGTTTTTGGAGACTTCGTTATTGAAAATGGTTGTAAGAAAAACTACAGAGCATCGTGTGTGAGAGAGAGAGAGAGAGAGAGAGAGAGAGAGTGGGGGAAGAGAGAAACTACCAAAATAATAGCTTACCCAATCTTTCCACAGTTTTAGTAACAATCAGGCAGTGGGCAAACTGTTCAAAGTCAGAGAGGAAGAATGACGAAGGGTAAATTGATTATATCCACCACAATTTCCCTAAAACATTTAGTTAACAAGGGGGATGAATTTAATCATTTATACTAACAGGGGCATGCTATCCCCCTTCATCCGTCCTCAGTGTGTATTTCCTGAAACAAGCCTGCCAAGCATTTTGAAAATAAAGACATTTTAAATAATGGATAGCCCAAACTGACAGACTGACGGACAGAGAAGGAGTCAGCACAAACAAATGAAAGCATAAACACAGACTTTGCTTTTGCTGGTGAGATGTACAACAGAGCTTTGCTGTCCCTGACTTTTACTCACTGTGCCATTGTGGTCTCTGATTTATAGCGGAAGAAAACGATGAGAGAGAACATTTCTCTCTAAACAAAGAAAGCAGATGTACTTTATAAACCCGCTGCACTAAAAAACATACTGTCCTCTCAGTTGTTAACGTTTCTCGCATGACACGTCGAAAACATTTTGTGCAGCTCCACATATATTTTTTGCTTAGATATTCCCATCTTTAAAAGCTTGCAGGTTCCTCTCAGCTCCTTTTTTTGTGCTTGGACGGTGGTCCAAATAGCAGATAATACTTAGAGCCCAGGAATCCCTGGAATGGTTTTGTTTAGCTTTGTCTCCAGGGAGAAATATATTGTGACGATCCTTGGAAATATGATGCCCATATTTGCCTCCTATCTGAGAAGACCCAAAGTGAAGCCATCACTCCATAAAATTTTAAGAACCGAAACGAGATAGTCATGGTTTGTAGCAGAGTGGTGGGAATAGTAGAAGTTGTTAACATTTTGAACCCTCACAGGCCGTTATCTGGTCTCCAACATGCAGGATTGGCACTGTGCATGCTGCTAATCTCAGATGGTAAGGCTGAACATGAGCTGTCAGGAGGACAACTTTAAAGGAACATCTCATTGACACATGGGTATCTTGGGTATCTTATCCAGCATTAGTAATGTGTATGAATGATATGCATGTGTGCACAAAATTGTTGTCCTTACCTGAATTCATAAATAAAAAGGGTGCATTTGTGAGGACAACGTTCTAAAAGAAACTGTTCAGTTCACCTGAATTCTGCCTAAGAAATGAAACGAGAAACAATGGCTTTGGACTGCGAGGAAAACATGTGTTTCATTGGTTTTGTATTTGTCTGTTTTGTATTTGTGGGTGTATTTATTTCAGATGAAGGAGAGCCAGGGAGAGAGCCAAGGAGAGTATGCCAGGCCCCAGTTAGTATGCAGGCTATAATTTTTTCTTCCTTTGAAGTCTGTGTGTGTGTGTGTGTGTGTGTGTGTGTCCATTGTGGTGTTGGGGTATGTAGCGTGGCTGCTCTAAAACATACTTAACTTACGTTAGAGTGCATTCAGCAAAGATACACTTAAAATCACTTGTGTCTAACAAATTGTGTTTAGTTTCCTAACTTAAACATTATATTGAGGTGTCAGGGCAGCTTTGTAGTTAGGCTGATGGGGTGACAGTACACATAGAATACAACGTGACATCATTACTTCGTGTAAGCATACACGACCACTTTCAAAAGCCACGTGGCGTGTTTTCGCGAGGCTACGGTTGGTTTTAACGTCACGCGTGGGGGAAAAGAAAAAATGATTGGGATTAGGAAAAGAAAAACATGGTAAGGAAACAACACACGTGGAAAATGAAGGAAACATCACATGTGGGACACAATCCGCACTCTCCTGTGTGAAAGTCCTGTGTTTTACCCATCCACCACCCCTACCAATCTCCCTGTGTGGATTTTCGCCCTTTCATACTACTCGCTACGGCGTCAATTCACATGCAACACAAGGTAATGCAAGTCACTGGAGGACAAAGCGTTGATAAACACGCTGAAAAGCGAGTGTGCGTCTTCATAACACGCCAATAACGGCATACCAATTGGCATGTCATACATACGCAACTTCATGAGATCAGTCTGTAGAATACAATCCTGAACAAAAGCAGTCTTTGGCCTCAACAGTTACCATAGAGACAGAGTATAAACATAATATGCTTCTCAAAGAGGGCTTTTATGATGCATTGTATTAGATTGTACAGGTGGTTATGATTCCTCCTGCGTGTATATACATATTGTCTACGTATTTCATCATCTCAATGAAGCACACATTGAACTGTTACTAATGTTAAATAACAAAAACGGCACTCAAAAACACTCACGTTCTCCACAGTCAGCAGCAGCAGCAAAACTACTTGAGCAGATGGGCCGGTTCTTCCTGTCTGTAACCACTCAGCCTGTGATGATGGAACCAAAATCTCTGCTCTCATCACCCCAGAGATAGAGGTGCATAACGGGGACAGAATTAAGTGTGTGAGGATGCAAATATGGATGACTCAGGCCATGTCCTATGTAAGCTGACAACATTTAAAAACTCCTATTTTCCTCTACATTTTGGTGTTCCATCCACATCAAGCAACCATTCTTCACACCCACTGAATTAGTTTTTTCTAAAATGCTACATAGTTTGGTTCTGCTATTTTAGTTGAAAAATATGTCAGTGAGAACACATAAAGTGTGTGTTTGGCAATACTGAAACATTTAAAAAAAAAAAGATTAGGTGATTTTTAAAAATTTTAAACACCAACTGAGCTGTGTCATCCCGATCCTGTCCAGATAAAGGTACTGTCATTCAGTGACTGGTTGCTGACATAAAGTAAGCATGATGGTTAAACTTTTTCAACTTGCTGCTGTGACTCACCATGTGTGCACCATCATGTCATAATACTAGCCATTCCTTATACTTTAAGATACAGTGTACTTTATTTGGCTACATGAGGAGATCAGAGTAAGTGTAGCAACCTGTAGAGTGGTAGAGATGCTTCCTATTGCCACACCAACATACACAACACCACTATCTGAAAGTACCTAAAAGAAGACATATAATGAAAAACTCACTTTATCAGTGCTTGTGCACATACATTGGGTATCTGGAGTGCCTACCAACCCACAAACTGTGAAAGTCATTTTCTCTTGTTAATGAGTCTCCCAGATTCATCCACCTTGGTTTGGATGTGGCCTCAGTGACTGTTTACTTACTCACTGGGCTTACTCACGTACAGCCCCTGAAGTACTCATGCAATTAATGTTATGTTGTGGCTTTAGGATTTCACAAGATTTTTTTTTTAAAAGGTAGCATGACTTGTATTGGGGGAGAAAACACTTTATTGGAGACCATACTATCCTAAACCCCCACAACCAAACCATTCAGGAGTAAGATGGAGAGATTGACTTTAGTTCATGTTTCCTGCTGAGTGACATTACACAGACAAAACCTTTAACTGGCAACATCAAAGCAGTGTCAATTAAAGGAGCTATTCTGTCCAAACAGCGGGTACCCAAAAAAAACAAAAAAAAAAACGGGAAACGCAGTGGCTCGTCTAGGTGACTCACAGAGAAAATGGACCTACAAAGTGAGTCACAAACACTAATTGACTCACTCACAAGTGTAATTGACTCATCCTCTGAGGAACTCTGCATGACCCTGAGAGGGAAGCCACCGTTACATGCCACTGTAGTAACTTGTCTTGTAGCAAGTTGTTTTTAAATGATGACAGGTTTCTGTAAAGAGCATACAGGATCTATAAAACAGGATAAAAACAGATACAGAGCCAGCATGACGGGTATGAGGGACCGAGCTGGCAGGCATCAGGAGTCCCAGGTAGACTTAGCTACATTATGCTAAGTTACTCAACACTGGTAACTTTTGAATAAGAACCACTCAAGGCAAACCTAACTAAAGACAAACTAAAGTTAAGTAAGTAACCTAAGAAAGAGGAGGATGACATGCAACAAAAAGTACCCAACAGATCAAACCCACCCATTTTGGGCACATGGTGTGCTGAAGAACGCTGGTCCGCCAGGACGGTAATGCAGGCAGTTTTATGATGCACTTTCTCTGATTAACATATCATAAGTTGATTGATTTTATCTGCTCATGTTTGGTCTTCCTAGGAGTTTTAAAATTCCAGATCTGGAGTTTTAAACAGAGCATTAAAATCATCTTTTTTTCAGTTACTCAACACCTACCTGCCCCATCGCATGTTTGATATCTTGAATCTGCTCATCTGTAATCTCCTGTGGTTTGCAACATCACCTCAGAGCAGGCATATGATGGCAGACCTGAGCGCTGTATCTGATCTTGTGAGCTGTGGACATGTCTGCCCTCTGGCCCACATGTGAAGATAGCTGTTCAGTACGAGTCCAGATAGTGGCCCCTGAGCTGTGAAACCCCACGCTTGGCAGGATGCAGGGCTGCAGTGATAACTCACCTGCGCACTGATAGAAGGGGAGACAATGTCCCAAACAGATTAAAAGCAAACTGATTGCAAAACAAGATGCATAGTTTTACTCGAGGGATAAACATGAGATGGAAAAATTCTAAACAAGCCAGATGAAAGAGGCTATTGGATGTTTTTATCTGACAGTCTTTGATTCATTTCTGGATTTTTGTGGAACATGAGCATGCACATGCACATGCACATGCACATGCTTGTCATTGATATAGAATATCAGGGTCTATTCATGTTTGGTTTGGAAATCCTAAACAGTCTGGGAAAAAAAAAAAAAAAAAAACTTAAAATCTGTTTTCCACAGCTCCGCTTCAGAACCGCAATGTTAGTGGCACATTTTCAAAACCACATTCTGACATGATATAAAACACTGAAATGTCAACACTGATAGAAGATGGAAGCAGATCAGCTGAAAGTCTGATCTCAATCTTCTCTTTTTCTCCCCTCTCCTCTTTTTCCCAACCTTTGGGAGATGATGTGTAGTCACGTAACAGTCTTTACAGTCTACTGGCAAAAATGTCATTTCCAAAAGGCCTGTCTCTCTTATCCTGTCAGTGCAGGCAATAGATAGTCCACCAAATCTCTGACAACAGGGAGTGAGTGATGTGTTTTGCGGAGAAATGATGCTTGTGTTTATCTCGCTGGTAGATAAACTCCAGGTGTTGTGACACAGATGGTGTCGCTGAGCTTCTCTGACATTCCTCTGACATGATCATGTTGAAGTTAGTGTCTACAGGTGTCAGATCACATGAGAGATGTGTCTGCTTAAGTGCTACTATTTCATGAAAGAATATACAGAATCGGGTGATATTCTGTATTTGTATTATTGTCAATACATCTTCAATGGACATTAAGTGTTGCCTGTGCAGCAACGCCGGATAGAGCTGCACTGTTGTCCAAAAGCTATTTAAAACACACACGAGCCACAACACAACTACCGCCAAATAGGAAGATCCAAGTAGTGAGTTATCCTCTGAGTGCTAATCATATAATGGCATAACTGTTCATCATTTGACTATTCATTCTTCAGTTTAATGCTTGCTTAGATTAAAAGTGACATCTGTGAGAACACAAACAAACAACACCGAACAAACTGACATTTCTAATCACACAACATCCTGTTCAGAGTTGCACTAAACCAATCACAGGCTTGCACTTAAATGAGCTTGAGGTCATTCAATGAGCCAAAGGAATATGTCAGCTCCACCCTTGCAGCGTACATGAGTTTTATGGTATTTAACACAACGCAAAACATAATTACACAATGTGTCGTGACATCATTGTCCACAGGCGTGGGACTTGCAGCTTTGGGGACACTACAAAGTAATGAAGCTGTTCTGGCGGGCAAATCTTCGTGGAGGTAGCCTCGCCGCAGGTCTAACCACTGCTGGAAAATTCAACAAGTTACTGTAAAAAGCTTTAAGTTAAATATGTGAATGTTGCCACACACGCATGAGGTTAGCACAGCTCCTAGGGTGGCTCGAAGGACTTCTAAATCTCATAAAACAGGCAGCCAAATAAACAGCACTGAACCAATGCACAAACAAACAAACAGATTCCTATTAAGAAAGGAATTAAGGAAACAAGCTAAGTGACTGCAGCCTCTGCAGAGGAGAAAAGCATGCAGCCGGCCTGCCTGAGCCCTGAGAGTGTGTCTCTGTGCATCTGAGAGTGTTTATGGACTGGCTCTAAGTGGAAGTCATTATGGGACGTTTGAGTACACTTGTGCTGATAGCAATGGTTCTGGGTCCACCCAAGGCTCCAAACGTAGGTGGTCCGGGCCATGGAGGAAGATGAGCGACAGAAGGAGAGCGAGACAGAGAGAGAGAGAGAGAGAGAGAGAGAGAGAGAGAGAGAGAGAGAGAGAGGGGAGGCAGGCAGAAGAGAGAAGGAGAAAGTGAAGAAGAAAGAGAGAACCAGAAAGTTTGGCCTCCACCCTTCCTATTTGCCTCTGCTGCAGATGTGGTTGTAAGGAAGGGAGGGGAAAAAAAATCTCTATAAAGTTATAATTATCCACATGAATGCAGACCAAATTCTGGAAAACTACAAACACACACATACACACAAACACATACAGGTTACACACTCTACACACTGTTTGCAAAGAATGGTTGTACCTTTGCACATCATTTTAAAAGAACAAACAAAGCCCTTATTTCTATAAAATATAAAAAGTGTGCACGTATGACAAGGCTGAGACAATTATAAGACACAAAACCAGAGGACCTGTCAAGGTTCAGACCCCCACATTGCCTTTAGGCAAAAGTCAATCTAAAGTTCTTGTGCATTATAAGAAAAACCTGCTATTTCTGACGTTGCGGGGTGGAGGCAGACAGTGTGCAGCACACTGCTCAAATGCAGGCAGCAACCTTTTCATGAGTGGTTACAATCTGTTTACTATTGCATGCCTACAACTGGTTTGTATCAGCTAAGTTTACTTAACAGTATATTTCACCTCAGGACATTTGGAGAGATAACCAAATAAACCTTTCAAGGCAGGAATGTTCCCTGGAGCTGCCAGGTTCAAAGTGAAGCCCTTGACGGCCCCTGAGCAGTGCGCGGTGGGTGCCTGAGCTCAGGGTGGACATGTTTTACTGAGGTCTCACTGGTCACTGAGACATGGCGGTGTAATGGTGAACAGGAAGTACATTCACTTAGCATTGAAAGATGTGCATAAGGGTGTTGGGATGGCGGGTGCTTTGACTTGTGGGGTGGTGGCATTGGTGGAAGGGGGTAACATCAGCCACTCCAGCTTTGACACTTCGCCGAGAAAAGAAAACTGAGAATTCAAACATTGTCTCTCAGATGTTCCACTTCCTCTTGTAAATTGCAGGAATTCTTTCATGTTACAAGTGCTTTTGTTTTATGGCCATGGCCCTGGAGAGTGGCGCTGCAGAGACCCACAGCTCGCAAATTTCTCCACCCAGATGGCTGCCACAGGATTTGAGACCGGTGTGTATGTATGTGTGTGTGAATTGATTGAGGGCGTAAAGGGAGAAAGAAAGAGGGGGGAGGTGAGTGTGTGGGCATATCCCTTCCTCACTAGCTGCTCCATTCATCACTTTGTTGTCCCAGCTGGAGACTAAACCGCAGTGTGGTGCATCCCTTTTGAAAAGTCAACATGATAAGAATTCCTGGATTGAAGTGGCACAGCCCACACTTCCTTGGCACATGCGCTACTTCCTCCTAAGCGTGGTCTGCATGGTGGACTCGGACTGTGTGACAGGACTCTGAGGTTGGCTCAGTCACTCCCTAAACACATCATGTCTTGCCCAATCATACCAATGATAGGGTGCCCTGGCACCCAGACTGTGACTTCATACTATGACACACAGGAAAGGGATGAACCCCGTCTGGCCTTGGCAAACGGTTGTCTGGGTCCCCCAACCATCTAATTAGAATAGCGTATACATGCGTTAACGTGACGGCAACCATGAACCACCAGAACGGGTGGAGCTGATACCAACTGCTCTCTCAATAGAATCGAATGAAAGACACATTCAGATTTTTCTTTCTGACATGTGTTTCATTATAACCCATAAAACCCATGAAAAAGGTGACACTACTTGTGATTTAAAGTGTGATATAAGACACTGAGATGCATAGTATCTAAAACCACAACACGACAAAGATCTGCAGCTCTCTCCCACTTTTGGGATTTCCTAAACTTACTGACCGCAGCCATTTTGCTTTTTGGCATCTTTTCCCAATAGAATCCATCATATGTCCCACAGACAGCTAAGGCCAGACAACTGCCAGATGGCATATCTATTTGCTCCTATTTAATTCTAGTCTGTACACCAGATATATAGATGCAGGCCGGCAGAAAGTGGAACTTTTGCACAGCACCAAAAACAGGCTGTGCAGTGAATTTGCTCTCTGAGTGTAATGCACTTGGGTTCAGAAGAAAAAGTGGGCTTGATTTAGGTCCATGCTGAAAGGTGGGGTTGTGTCAAAGGTGATCTCAGGGCAGACTGACGTATGGTACTCTCTTTCATTCTTTTCTCTGTTAGACTGTGCTGTTCTCTCCCTCCCGTCTTGCTCTCTTGTTTCTTCCTCTGTGTGCCTGTGCTCAGCAGGGGTACGTTCAGAAACGAAAGGCATTAACACAGACTTCCACAAAGTCTGCTTTTATGATTGATCTTTCAACCAAGCCATTTGTAAAATGTGTATGTGTGTGTGTGTGTGTGCGTGTGTGTGTGTGTGTGTGTATGTGTGTGTGTGTGCGTGTGTGTGTGTGTGTGTGTGTGTGTGTGTGTGTGTGTGTGTGTGTGTGTGTGTGTGTGTGTGTGTGTGTAAGATAGAGTTGTGTTGTGGACGTGTGTGTCTTCTTGGCAGTGCACGTGCAAGAAGCTGGGCTCTGGAATCCATCCACTACCAACTATCCAAACACAATAAATCTCAACAGGTGTTTCAATATGTCGACTGCTGTAACATAAAGGCCAGACGCTTGCCAGGCAATTCCTTTCCTCTCATGCTGCTAAATCAAAAAACAGAAGACCGGGATGAAGTCAAGATGTCAAAGACAATGCCTTAAATGGCAGCCACCTGCTCTGATTGTCTCATAAGTTTAAACTACAGAGCCAAAATGCTAAAATTCAACTGATAAATCAACAGACTACTCTTTGAACTAAGCAGCCACAACACAATTAAATCTGTTTGCTGCCCTTATGCAAAGGCTCCGTTCTGCAAATCTCCTGACCGCCTCCCCACCAAACTCACCGAGCAACCAAATCTGTTTGTATTTTTGTGGTTGAATGATGCACAGCGATGACTTGCATGCTTTTTTTCAGATCCAGAAAGCAACTCTGTTTTCACTGAGGACAGATAGCAATAGATAAAGGACACAAATGACAAGTTTTGACTGAAAGTCTGTCTGGTGGGACGGCTATGGTTGTGACCTGTGACCCCACAGCTGTGGTGTTTGTGGAAGTTTACTGTTAGTGCTTGGTGAATAAGACACAGTCTTTTATATAGATTCATTCTGGAGTTTGAAACAAGTCTGCAGTAGTGTATAACCATGGTGCCTCCAGTGAATTGAGCTGCCCACAGTCTGAAAACGTTCTAGTTAATTGCATACTTCTTTACGTTACCAACTTATCAACACACTTCCAATGATCACCACAGAAGCATTATAATGTTTAATCTTTGTAGAAAAAACTGTCTCTACAGTGGCATTCATAAGTTTATGAACCCATGCTAAAGTTGACTAAACAGGAATAAAAAAATCATCTTTTGGAAATTGATCTTAATGCCTTCATTAAAAAAAATGAGGAAAAATCTGACCTTTGAGGACACCAATTTTCTTTGTGAATGAATAATGTATCATAAATAAATAAATGTTCTTCCTTAAAATACAGGGGGCATAAGTAAGTACACCCCTATGTTAAATTCCCATAGAGGCAGGCATATTTTTTTATTTTTAAAGGCCAGTTATTTCATGGATCCGGATACTATGCATCCTGATAAAGTTCCCTTGGCCTTTGGAATTAAAATAGCCCCACATCATCACATACCCTTCACCATACCTAGAGATTGGCATGGGGTACTTTCCATAAAATCATCGCTGAATGCAAATCAAACCAGCTATTAGGCTAACTTTAATAAAACCAATGCCAATGCCAATCTCTAGGTATGGTGAAGGGTATGTGATGATGTGGGGCTATTTTAATTACAAAGGCCAAGGGAACTTTATCAGGATGCATAGTATCCTGGATCCATGAAATAACTGGCCTTTAAAAATAAAAATCTGCCTGCCTCTATGGGAATTTAACATAGGGGTGTACTTACTTATGCCCCCTGTATTTTAAGGAAGAACATTTATTTATTTACGATACATTATTCATTCACAAAGAAAATTGGTGTCCTTAAAGGTTGGATGTTTCCTCATTTTTTTAATTAAGGCATTAAGATCAATTTCCAAAAGATGCTTTTTTTATTCCTCTTTTTAGTCAACTTTAGCATGGGTTCATAAATGTATGAGTGCCATTTGTCTACATTGTTTGAGCCACTGTTGCAGGGTAGCTTACTTTAAGGTGACCAGATTTCTGAGACAAAATCCGGGGACATTTTCAGCTCAGAAGCGTAAATACCTCCAAAACAGGTAATGTTTTTATCTGTGTAAAACTTAAAACAGGGACACTGCCCCAGGGGGGTCACTAGACCTAGAGCTGCACTGGGGCACAAGCCCCCCTAGGGGGGTCCATGGGCATGCTCCCCTGTAAGAACATTTTGTCTATTTTAACGTTTAAATGCATCAATCTGGTGCACTTTGAAAAGAAAAAAAAAGAGGTTAGACTTGATTATTCTTATCTATGGATGGAAATATTTGTGCTGCAGGCTGAACTATTTTGCACTTCAGAATTTTAACCATGCACACACAGGTGGAATAGTTTTTTCTTCATATTTTTGCATTAATGTCACTAGGAAGCATACCAGTAGAAATATATATTCATATTTGTAATCCCACTTACTTATATATAATAAGTAAGTGGGATTGTCTGGAATCTGGCAATATTCAATTCAATTCAATTCAATTTTATTTATAGTATCAAATCATAACAAGAGTTATCTCGAGACACTTTACAGATAGAGTAGGTCTAGACCAAACTCTGTACTTTACGAAGCCCCAACTATTACAGTGGTTGCCTCAAGAGCAAGCATTAGCAGTAGCGATTGCGACAGTGGCAAGGAAAAACTCCCTTTTTTTTGTTAGGAAGAAACCTCGGACAGACCCAGACTCTTGGTAGGCGGTGTCTGACGGCACCAGTTGGGGGAGTGGTGAATGGTGGCAATAATAACCATTATGGTGGGATACACTGACTAAGCAATTTACAAAAATGTCTGTGCTGACATAAAGAGTTTACATGAGAATACATTATAATTTGTGCCCAAAGGTGGAGACCATGTAGAAATTTTGTTGCAATTTCAAAACCGGATTACCCAGGAACTGCTTGTTGTACCGATGTGTTGAGTGAAGAGTTTGTGAGATATTTCACAGAGAGTAATATGTGTGCAGAGATTTATGCAGAATGCAAATATGATAACATTTCATGTAAGTTGAATGTTAATTTTCTCACAAACCACTTTTGCATGCACTATATCCATGTCACATTCTCATTAGGGGCTGAGCCCCCCTAAAGGTCTGATCCTAGAATCGCCCCTGCTGCTACTTCATACTTGTACTCCACTACACCTCAGAGGGAAATGTTGTAATGTTTACTGCACTACATTTATCTGACAGCTTTTGCTTTATTTGCTTTACGCTGGGTTTGTTTCTGCAACAGCTCATTGAGTATCGGATACAATTAAAACTATTGAGGAAATATTTTCCTTTGACATTGGTCCAGTATTAAACGAGATCGCTGCAGTCGGCAACGGCGAAACAAGCTACAATGTAAGTTAATAGGACAATTGTCCAGCTTGTATTTACGTTCATAAAAGTGCTTTTTTTGCAACTGACAGGCTCAGATTAATATTCTAAGTGTCTGACAACATTATGGAAAGAATTTCTAAGGAGGTCAACCTTTCTGTTAAAGAGTAAGATCCTTTTTTTAAACATAAAAATCAGAAATTGCGTTTGCTAAACCCACCAGACTCCATGTAAATAAACAGTAATTTTAGCATCGTAAAATATTGGCATTCTAGAACATCTCTGAGCTCTGAGCAGCGCTTGCTCTGGCTGTCTTGAGCCTGTGTGTGTGGGGTGCACGACTATACATTTGGTCAATGTTTTCTTTCTTTCATTCCAGTTTCGGGTCTGTCAGTCACAGTGAAAACCGAGGACATTTCCGGGGACAGGTCACCGAAACTGGGGACGTCTGGTGTTGTGGCTGTTAACATGCACAGAGGGACTTCCCATACAAACTCAGATTGACCACTCAATTCAACATGGTGGCGGTAACCAAATGCTGAATACAGTAATGATTTTAGGGCTTCCCATACTTACTGAACTTGTGCTGATGATGATCAGTTTTGGTGTTACTGGCGCATACGCTGACAACTCAACGCTTTTTGGCAGTAGTGCTGAATTGTCGACGCACTACTTGATAGAGGTCTGCATGTGAATAGCTTTTTAAGACCACAACTACCTGCACCCACTGCTGCAATCTACTGTATTTGCACCAAGCAAACTTATCAGCCCACAGTCCTGATTCTGGAAGGCCCAGTCTCCTTTATTTAATGTTTCACTGTGATGAAGACATTATTATTGAGAAAGTCTTACCAAACAGCTATTTGGTGCAAATGTAGCAAGCTATGGCAGACTAACCAGCCAGCACTATGATCAACGGGTCTGCCCACAGCCTTGGAGGAAAAAAAGGCCCTGCCAACGTGTTCTGCAGGCCAGACCTGTGAAGAGCTTTACTAATCATCTTGTTAAGTACTGTTATTTGCACAACACTTTATTAGCCAGGTCACAGAGATGAGTTAGGACAAGACTATCTGTTAAAACTCATTTGGAGGCGCTCAACAGGTATAGTTCAACAAAGTCTGCATTATTTACTTTTGTTTATGGTTGTAATGCTTTTCAGTTTGACTCTCTTTGTATGGTCCGGAGTGAATCATGTCTATTTGATGACCTAAGCAAAACCAATGTAAGCATTCATTTGGCGTGAAGCACCAAAACCTTTCAAATTGTTGAGAGCTGTAGTCTAAATTTCAGCTGTGGCTAACATCGCAGCACTGATTCAGCCTGGGCACAGCCTCCATCCATCCATCCATCCATCCATCCATCCATCCATCCATCCATCCATCCATCCATCCAGTGCTTCCTCCCTTCTTTAGCAATCTTATGTTGGCCATTCTGCTCTTGAGCCCTCCTTACTTTTTTCATGCCTCTCCCATTAACTCCTCATTGATTTTGTTCTTTTATTCTCTTTTTCCAAGCTGTCACCTGCATGTTAACCAGACCTGAGCCAAACAACAAGTTAACTCGTAAAATGTCTTTCATCCTGCGTTGAGTACCTGCAGCTGGCTAACTTCATCAAACTAACATTCAACTACTCCAGAAAATCTGTAAAATGTGTACTTTTGTCCATTGTGACCAACATGTAAGTTAAAGGAAGCTTAGAAAGTAATTTGCATCTATTATCTGACACAGGTATGATCATTTTTTCCTTTTTTCTCTCTCAGTCTCTCATTCCGTCCTTCTTCCACACATCCCTGATTTGATAGCAGCCTGTGCTTGTAAGAGTTACAGTACCCAGCCCATAATGCACTCCAGACGGACTGACTTCCTAATGACTAGTTGTGCTCCAAGCCTTTCCGGGCACGGCTGTGGCCGCGAGCCTCACACAAAAACACACACACACACACACACACACACACACACACACACACACACACACACACACACACACACACACCATGTGTTGACCAGTCAAACAGAGGGCCTTAGTCATGTGTCTGTCCTATCCAGCACCAAATCTGTCACCATGTTTTTTCTACCTGGCCCTTTTAAAGTAAACTCATCATGCCACAGGCAGAACCTCCATCTTTCTGCTATGCCTTCTCCTATATAGCATTACAGTAAAATATATCTGATGGCAGGTACGTGGCAACAAGCACCAGAAGGGCTAACACGTGGCAGGAGCTCGTGTGAACCCCAGGCAACACGTGCAGAGTGTACGTCCTCTCCCGAATGTAAAGGACAAATAAATGTGAGTGTTTTGGAAACCCCCTTGCTGTATCCAATAGAGCGCATCATCCTCCGGGATAGCCTGGTCTTCATTAGGATGCTATTCTTCTTCACCTTTTCCTCAGATTCTTGCAGGACACTCAAAGCATAACAAAAAAAAATGTTTCTCTTCCTCCACTCATGTCTGTCAACTATTCCAACTCGTTCCTCTGGTGGTCCTCTACTTTCAAGATAAAGCTTATTCTGATACCTGTCCGGAGGGCGCATATGCACCACCTCAGCAGGGGCCTTGTCCACTGCCAAGGCAACAGGTCTGTTTGTTTGGTATGACTCTTTCACTCCTTTTTTATCACTGTCTGAAATGTTTAATTATACGTTTTCACGGTTTTTCCTCCTTTTGGTTGTGTTAGCGCTGTAGCTTTGAGAATGCTATAGTGGGCAAACTTGGAAAGCTTTGTAATATTGGGTGGATAAAAGTAATAAGTTCATGATCACAGACGTTTGTTAACACAGAAAAACTGTTTAAGTCCAACGTATCAGGAAAAATCCAGGCCATGAAATCCAATCAACAATAAAAAAAAATTTAGGTCTTTGCAATAAAGACTTAATTTTTCAGGAAACATTCCTAATAATACAAATGCATGTTGCCTGATTTGTTTGCTCGTATATCACCTGCTCTGTTTCTGGTTTAAGTACTTAGTGAACATGCTTTTCCAAAGAGGTAGAAGTAATAATATCTGAAGTATATGATCAGTATTCACTTACACAGCCAGGCTGTCCCCCAGGGCTCATGGCTGCAGGCCTTAACTGCTCGGCCCATATGTTAATGATCTCACTCTTGAATGGCCCGAAATCCACTGCTAAATGTATACAGTTGTGTATGTTCATGCCAAGAGCAACAAACAGCCTCTTGACAATGACTCGCAAAGGAGGGAGTGTCAGAGTTTATTCAGGCTTAGACCTAAATCTGGGGGAAAGTGCTAGCTTATTTTCTCTCTACACTGACTTGGATGTGCAAATACACAAAGATACACCAGTGGCTCAAACAATGCTGCTCCGTTATTTGAAAATCCACCCAGGGTTTGAAAACGCCAGCCTGCATATGAGGCGATAATAATAGCCCTACCATTACATGTTGATGAATCTCTTCTCATGGTGACGTTTTCTTTCTGACACTAATGCTGTTATTCTTCTCTCTACTTTCCACTCGCCTCCGCCCTCCTTCATCTCCAGGTGGCTCAGGACCCGGCGAGGGCCCCGTTCTTTCACTGAAATGAACAATGTTGCTTTTGGCTAAAGCGAAAACCTCTAATTGTAAGCCAGGTCTCCTATCTTTGTCAGGATATGGAGCTGATGCTGGGTGGCCTCCCCACACAAACATACATTATTGTGCTCTCACCTGAGGAAGCACGGTCTCCAGATTAACACGTAGACACACACACACACACACACACACACACACAAAAGGGCAGGTTGTGCTGTTGCATCCTGCCACCAGAGGGTGCAGACAATGTGCCCCCATCCAACCCCATCACCCCCTAGCTTCAGCTTGAGATTCCTTTAGGGACCAAAGAATGAGCCTCCGGATGTTGGATCGGCAAAATGAGCCTAACAGACGACAATGAGCTGTCATAGACTACACATACATTTTCCACTCATACACAGTCACGTTTCAAGATATGACTGGATACGTCTGCTCGAATATGCGCTGCAAGATACAAGCCTTTTTCAAACAAGCTCTGTCTGTCTTTCTTTTTTCTCACGGTCTGTCTCTTTTGCTCTCTTGCTCTCTCGCTCTCTCTCGCTCTCTCACACCCACACACACATGCATGCACGCGCACACACACACACACACACACACACACACACACACACACATATATATCACACATACACATCTTCTCTACTGGAGATGTGTAAAATTATAAATAAATAAATGTGGGAAAGCAGAAGCGTCAACTTTTTTGATGATACTGAAGCAGCCATCCTCCAGTCACCCCAAACGCAACCCAAAAGTTCTGACTTTACTCCCTCAGCCTATAGCTTTTCCATTTCATTACACTCCTCTTGTATTAACATTTAACCTGGATACACTTACCCGATTGCATTATACTGTTTTGAGGCCTCTATTCCCTCCTGTCTTCTACTCAATATGCTGCTCTATTGCACTGAGCAGTTGCAGAGCACAGGTTTCTACCCTTTATTACCATATATATATCTCATGCCCAGGTGCATTAGCTAATAGATAAACATTTTGTTAAATGTATTATTTTATTCTACCTGTTATAACATAATTTGCCTGAAAATATGTAACACACAACAATAAAGAATAAGTATATACATACAGTATGTATATGGATGTGTATATAAATCTATCAAGTTAAATCTTTCAATAATAATTTCAGAAAATTGTGCCAAGAACTCAAACATTGAGCTTTTTGTGTGGAATTATTTGAACCTGCAGACAAACATGGAAAATCCATTAGAGCAGTGAATACTGGGTCAACTGGAGGTAGGGAGGTCAAAAATATTAGATCTACTGTGTGTTCAATTAGACCTCAGGTCACTCTAGCTTTTCTTTTGTTGAATTATTTAAACCTGCATATAAATATGGAAACTTCATTAGTGCTGTGAATACAATATGTTCAGGGATAACTGGAGGCAGGGAGGGTAAAATAATTAAACCAACTGTATCTGTTAGATCAGTTTGGGGAACTGAACGATGTTTTGTGTTTTTTTATCTCAAGTCTAAAATTCTTGCTTGCCCAGTGAAATCAAATATTCATTGAAGAACTGTTTGGAAGTGAATGAGTCTAGTGAACACATCTGACATTACAGCAACAACAGCAGTGGCATTAGCTCAAGGCTAATGCTAACAATGGCACACAAAAAAGCAATGATCTGTCTGGGTGTGTTTTTATGGGCCTTACTATGTTGAAATGATCTTATCTGGTGAATTTGTGACACGTTCTAAATTCCATTACTGTAAACAAAAGGAAAGTCAGTTTTGTCCATTAACTTGCACCTGTGTACACTAGAGGAAAAGTCAGCGGATCAGAGGATTCATCCTTTCGACACCATGGATATCTGTACCAGGTTTCATGGAAATCAATGTAATACCCTTGTCAACACAGGCAACAACAACAAAAATGTCAACCTGCTAGTGGTGCTACAGTAAAAGTCAGGGAATCACCAAACTCAATAGATATATCCTCTGGGGACCATTTGTCTCTACAAAAATGTATGGAAATCTATCCAAACGTTTTCGAGATATTAGTCTAGTCCAAAGTGGTGGACTGACTGACCAACAGACAGACCTTGCTATCCATAAAGCCATGCCGCTCTATAAAACTGAATAGTGTAGGCTATATTTTATGTAAATGTGATAGAATCTTTCCCAGACTCAAATGTACTAATTAGCCTGTAATACTCGGGCTTTTTGAATTTGCTCTTTCTTCCTGTTTTCTTATTTTTTATACTTTGATATTTTCAACATTTGTTTCACATTTGACTGTCTGCGACCCATGCAAACATCGACTTGCAACCCTAGAGACAGTTTTGCGGCTGATGTGTCATCAGTGTAGGATTTTCCTCCTAACTAGAGTCATGTGAATGCATAAATACACACACAGGAACACACTGTCTGTGTTACACATAACTTCTGCCCTCCAGCATGTGCTAGAATCCCAGATACATGGGAGCATACACACATATGTAAAGAGCACCAACACAACAACAACAACAACAACAACAACAACAACAACAACAACAACAACCCTTTCCATTTGTCTCTTCCACCATCGAATGTTGATAACCTCTGGGGCTCTTGTTAGCTCAGAGCAGAACCAGACCGCCACTTTGAAACACACACACACACACACACACACACACACACACACACACACACACATGCACACAACACAAAAATCCCACCCCCAGCGTCCCTAACCGTGGCTGACACATCAAAGGGCTGTGTCAGAGGAGGGAAGTCAGGGAGGGTCTGGGGAATCATGGGAGACAAAGGAAGCGATTAAGAGATAAGGATCAGTCTAAGATATGACATTTCATCCTGGGCAGATCCGGTAGACACACTCCATTCAGGGAAGGGTATATAGCAACGGAAGGGAGGAGGGAGAGAAGGAGGAGGGAGAGAAGGAGCTGCAGGGTCTCTCTCTCTCTCTCTCTCTCTCTCTCTCTTCCAGTCCTCCATGTACCTTTCCAACTTCCACAGTCTGTCTCTGAACATGGTAAAGGGTCTGCAGTGCTAAAACTCCTCCAAAGTGGACTCCATTAGTCGTGCATCCTCCAACCCTGTCCACTCTACCCAATTCCCCCTCCCTGCTGATACACACACTTTCAAAAAAATGCAGGACAAAAAGGTAGGGCAACTTCAAAGGAGAGGCATGCGTTGGAGCAACTCACTTATATGTGCAACAAGCCGCCATCTCTCAGGCACAAAAACTTAATCTGTTGCTGATTTGCTACCTGGTTGTACATTTTCCTCAGTCTCTATGCCAAAGCACCCAAGGTTCCTCATTTTATTTTCTCTTAAATAGTATTTAGCAACACAAAAGGAGCGAATGCGGAAAAAAAACGTCCTCATTGTGGGCCTAATTGCCTCGGGGTTATGTTACAGCTCCGGTTTCACGTTGTTGCTTTCAAACTGTAGTCCACAAGTCTGAGGCACAATCCACCTGCCTCTCAGAGAGCCACACAAAGGGTCAGCGTACGAACACAGAGGGAGTCTGTTAGCAAATAAACACTGAGATCTAACTTTCAGCCAAACACCAGTTCTCTTCTCAGATATTTATGCACCTGAAAGGGAGAAGCCAGTAGCCAAAATAGGCTTCTGTAAGTAACCAGAGCAAAACAATGAGCTGTCACCAGATGACACCATACTGTATATCAACTATTATCATGCTGAAAGGCAAATTAGGGTTTCATAGGGAAGGAATGGTGGAATGAGATGGAACAATTGTGCATAAACAGCTTTGTCTAATTACAGGAGGCTTTTTACAACATCGCAGTTTGCCAGAGGCTTCTGAGCCATGGAGGTAGTTAAATGAACTGAGGGATACTCACTTTACTCACTCTCTTTAATTTCCTGCCATATGTGTAAATAGAGACAAGGATGTGAGAAGAATATGTAACACGCTATGTTGCCACTTTGTTCTGTAGGGCAATACATATCCATATGAAAGAAGAACAAATGAAATGGCTACATTTAATTTCTATCTCAAATTTATGCATTTGAGTAGATTGTGAGCCATGCATCCTGGAAAAGTGCTTATACCGTGAATGAAAAGAGTAATGCCTGCACATTGACTCCCGAACCACACATGTATTTAAAAAGATTATGTTTTGATCCCAGTTGGGTCTTCAGTGGGTCAACATATTTAAAAACTATAAAAATACAGTTGCAAGTTACATGACAATAATCATTAACATATTGTACAAGACAAAAAAAACATTATAAAAGTGTGTATATGTAATACAAAGTACAGAATTACAGCAGAAAACCCACACTCCACACATATGCAGCATATTTTTCTGTTAACACACAGTAACATAAATGTATGTTATGGACGAGCCTATAGAAAGTTATAAACGATATATAAGAAGCTATACCATGAATAAATCTAAATAACTTTACAAATCATGTTTTATTTCATACTCTCGGTTAATTCTTAGTGTTTAGATACTGTAATAAAAACCACAGTTCTAAAAAAAAAAGAAGACCTTTAATGGAAGTTAACCAGTTGCTTTAAATAAAAATAACGTTGTAAAATGAACTTAAAATTACGCTCCGTAGCCTGTTAAAGAGAAGATGAAAAGTGTTTTCAGTGAGTTGGTGTTGTGTTGGAGGGCCAGCCAGCACACCTGTTCAGTGGGAGATGCAAGGCGGGGGCTCTAAATACAGGCCAGAGGAGCGTCGGGGGGCCGGGTTGTCCAGCAGCCATCTTTTCATTAGCCGTATCTAATGAAACTGCACAGGGCCCGAGGAAGAAAGGCCTACTGCAGGGACACCCTGCCCTGCCCGAAATTACACCAGAGACTCACCCACAAAAGAAGCATTCCGTCCACACAGCGACACTGGCACTTGACACCAAATTTTAAACCCACAGGTTGTTTCTTCAACAAGTGGAAATTTCCACTGCGATCCCTTCCCAGTCGGGGAGGCTTGGTGAGAGAAACGAGTGTCGAGGGGGTTTAATCACACAGTCAGTGTGTAACCCCCGCTACAACCACACTCACACACTCCATGCCCCAGACCCTCTGTCGTTCCTTTGTTTGGTAACAGTTGTCAAGATGGAAATATCTGTGATACTCTTTCTAATCACTCAGGCAGCAATTACTGTTATTAAGCTTTCTTTGAGAGGCCTTCATTGTTTTTCTTTTAACACCACTGACAGACACCAGGGGTGCTAACAGCCTGAACGGAGCAAGCGACTGCAGATTTGTAACTGTGTACATAAGTGTGCATGTTAAGGCAAGCAAACACACGCACAGTCACACACACACACACACACACACACACACACACACACACACACACACACACACACACACACACACACACACACATACACATACACATATATACACATGCACGCACACAAGCTCCAAGAGGGTGAGAATGACCAAAACCCTAACAACTGTCCATCAAAATCACAATGATTTAGTTTATTTTTTTTTTACTATAGCAACAACAGTGTTTTCTTTGTCCTTAATGTAACCAAAGGGGTAATGTAGGCCTGCAACTAAAAATGATTTGCAACAATTATAATTTCTATTATATCAGCTAATCATTTAGTCTACACACTGTCAGGAAAAAGTAAAAAATCTCAATTTTGACATCTTCAGACATGTCTGAAGACATTTAGTCCTACTTCCAGTCCAAAATACGAAGCAAATGTTTGGCATTTTTGCTTAAGAAATGACAAACAATTACCAGCATAGAATTTTTGTGCACAAGCCCCAAAACATTTCCTACATGGAGTACGGTTTCTGTTCTTGAGCCCTTTTAATTTCAGCCATTGTCTCTTTTGATTTTTCTAACATCAGAGTGTGCTATCAAATAGTCACTCATATTCTAAATGATAATGGGCCAATTTCACCGAGGCACACACATAAAAACGTACGTTTTTCTCTCACCTATTTGTTTTATGTTGCAGTTTTGTTTGCTCTGCTGTTGCAACATAAGCACCAGTTGCTGCACTGATATAGAGATCTTAAAATGGTTTAGGCATATAGAATCATAGCTTTTAAGTGATAAAGTATAGTTTGTCATCCTAAATAACACAACATATCCTCAATCCATATCCTAACAGGTTTTAATCTCTTATTAAAATGAATGAATTTTTTTTCGATTGCTAAACGACAGTGGGCACAACTGGAGCCCCATGTGCAAAACTCTAACTACAGTCTGCATTACCAACAATCACCTGAGCTAAACAGTTCACATCACCTGCAAAACTCATTCCAAGCAACACAACTCTTAACTCAAAACAGGCTCAGTGCAGCCAAACACTATGAACAATCCTCATCGAGACAACACACAGTGTCACTCAGAACATACTGAGAATAAAAACACTAGCGTCAAACACCAATACACAAATTACAAACTTTTAATCTTTACAGTTTGAATAATGTAAGGGACTTCACATTAATCAATAGTTTCTTTAAAGAAAAGAGTGAAATTCTTTCACATGAACATTTTTATTTTATAACATACCAGTTTTTTTTTGGAAACAAAAAGGAATGAAAATCAGCAGTTTGCTTCAATAGATATATAATTTTACTGTATTTTGCCTGTAGTAGTTTATGTAATGACTGGGAAAAAAGTTAAAAACTAAAGGTACGTAGAACAAAGAACATTGGATGTCCTGGCTTGCCATGCACCTGCATCATCTCTAAATACAAATGAATGCGGTGTTTTCATTGCTTCCACCTCCATTACTTTCTGAAAAACAATAAGTAGCAGTTTTACTATAGTAAAGGTAGTGTTTTTCACGTTTGTACGTATGTAACCTCAGACATCTTATCTGGACATGTTGGTATCTTTTCTCTTTTTACCTGTTTACTGTTTCTCTTGAACAGTAAAGTGTTGACTAGACTGGTTCATTCTTATTTGGTGTTTCTTTATTTCCAAAAAAAAAAAAAAAATATATATATATATATATATATATATATATAATATAGTATGTATGTATATATATATATAGTATGTGTTCACTAGCACGTCTTTCAGTTGAAATTGCAATCAGCAGTGTTTGAAATGCACCAGACTGAAATCCATTCTGTTTTGAATGTGTGGTTAACAGTTTTGACAGCAGTGTGTTAGCATTTGAACAAAGCGCTGTAAATCCACAGTGTTGTGCATCTTGTGGTTAAAATGATGGGATACGTGTGTAGAGTTTTGAAAACTGTGTTCAAGCTATGAAAAACGAACTAGAGTTTGGTCCACATGATCTGCTGCTGTGCAGACTGTAGTCAGAGTTTTGCACATGTAGCTCCAGTTGTGCCCACTGTCGTTTAGCAATCGAAAAAAAAAAACTGTAAAATGTGTTTTCTGTCAACTAAAGCAATGCACTTGCTTTTATGAGGAAGTCACCTGTGTCTGAACCCAGAAGAGTTACATTCTCCTCTACTATTACCCATCACTACCTGCACTGTACGCTCTGTGTCTGCGTGTATGTGTGTATGTGACCCCGAGGTCAAAGTATTCCATCGATGACAGCCTTATCCCCTCAAATGCACCGTGGAGCGTCCCGGCTGCCATGTGCCAGCTCCGAGGTGTGCGTGATGAGTGGAGATGAGTCACAGACAGGGGTGAGAGGAGGTGTCACACAGATAACCCCTACAGATGGACAGCGGGAAGGGTTTAAGGTTTCAGACCTGTGTGTGTGTGTGTGTGTGTGTGTGTGTAAAAATGATATACCCTGAAAAAGGGTATAAGAAAGAATGCGTGTGTATCTGTGCATGTGTGTGGAAGTATGAGTGGGAGAGTGAAACAAGAGGCTGTGACCTCAAGCATCACTGACATGAGCTATCATCACAATAGCCCCTCCTGATTCTCTACCAAACAGAGGGAGCAGAACAAGAGAGCGTCGACTAAGTCTTTCCACTTTGGGACTGTAGCACAGTGCAGCGTGACGCATCCTGTCCTAAATACATCCATAGATACTTGCTTTTCTACAGTAGAGTATCACAGCTGTTTTTTTGTTCTTTAATGGTCAGTTCACTCAAACCACAAAAAACATATTTTCTTTACCTCTTGTGGAATCTTGTCCTGCAGATAGTTTTGGTTTTATATTTGCAGAGGTTTTGAGATCTCCACAACTTCTGTCGCAACCCTAATAGTATGATGGAGTTGAGCAGAATTTACTTTGTGGTGTTGAAGGCATTTCAAATTTGAAAAATTCAATAGCGTGTGCTGGCAGAAACAATGCCTCCTGTAACTCTGGATGATCCCAAGACCTCGCTGTGGACAGTTTTCTTTGGAACTTTTCTGTGGGTGTCTCAACACTTTGGCAACCAACAAAAATTGTGCATTGCCCCCATTATCTGCTAAGGATTTGTAGTGATTGAATAGAATAATAAATATTTCAGGATACTCAGCTTAGTTTAAGCAGATTAAAACTCTGTCCTGTCTCCTCTGATCACTTATTTTGGTGTTAATATAGCTGAACACACAAGTGTTACATGTTAATCAAGCTAACAGTAATTCATGAGGTACTACATTCAGACTTAATGAAATATTCCATGCTTGTAAAGTCATCTGACGGGAAAAACAAAAAGATGTCAGAAGTACTGCGTGGTTGGATGTGCAAAACGATAGATTTGAACAGACAAAAAGAGTTGGAGGTGAATGAAAGGTGGCTTTTTAGAAATTTTGAAACATTTTCCCTTGTCACACAAGTCCAATGTCGATAGTATGACTTAAGAGTTTTCTAGCTCCATGTTGAAGCGTTGAGGCATAACAAATATTAGGGTTTAGTATGAGAAGGAGGCCAGAGAGAGAGAGAGAGAGAGGAAGAGAGAGAGAGAGAGAGAGAGAGAGAGAGAGAGAGAGAGAGAGAGAGAGAGAGAGAGAGAGAGAGAGAGAGAGAGAGAGAGATTTTTAAATACAGGAACAATTAGTGGAGTAATTGATTTGTGGATCAACAGAAAATGAATGATAACTTCTAATACTACTTCTAGTAGTTTCGACAAGCATGGATTTGCCAAATATTTGCTTTTTCCAGTTACTGAAAAGTTAGGATTTGTTGTTTTGTATCATTTTAAATTGGATATCTTTAAATATTGGACAGTTGGTCAGGGGGAGTTTTTATTTATTTATTTTTTTTACATTTTAAAATTAAATGATTAATTGATCATGAAAACAAAAGTTAGTTACAGCCCCATGTGGACATTTTTGCCTCGGTCAAAGTACAAAACTGCCAACTTGGAAGCACCTTTGTTACTTACCACCCCTAGCTGCCACTGTCAAAACATGAAAGTGTGAAAGACCTAAAGGAAGAAAGACCTGTTAATAACATAACTGAATAAAAAAAAAATTTAAGTAATAGTGTGGATTTGTTTTGACATGAGGTGGTAAGACTTACTCACTAAAGATTTCCCAGCCAGTCAGAAAGACATCATACAAATGAGCTCACAAAACCATACAACATAAAAGATTTAAAACTGCAACAGGCAGAGATATGAGACTCTATTTTCTTTCTTTCTGCTGTTTAATTCTTCTTCATCCAGAAAGTTGAAACTACTTTGGTGCGCGGTCACATATCATGCCACCAATGAGCTGTTTAAAGTAGAACGTCCAGCTATAGGTCCTAATTCTGAACACAGGATTCACAGTTACCTTGTGTCAAAAACCAAACTACCCCTTGAACTTTACTGAAACACAAAAATCGCATTTTCATAGGTTAGGGAATTTGGAATGTTTTGATTTGGAAGTTTGATGTACAGACACACACACATTCAGAGCTCTCACATCTGGTAACTCTGGGAGGGGGTGGGGGGAGATTTCAGCAATAGAGGGATGGCGTGCACCCACTCAAACAGGGCAATGTAAGCGAGGATCATCTTCCTTTGTTCCTGTGGGGAGGTTTACTGTCTATAAACACTCGGCTTTTACGGTGGAACATCCAAATAAAAAGCTTTTTGAAGACTTCACCCAGTCAATTAGTCGAGCAGTGTCAATAGACCTGCTGCATAATGACTCACCTGTAATTGCGTGAGAACGAGCACTTACAGGAGACTGAATGGCACGTCACATAGGAATGACAAAGCCCTCAATCTGTTTTTAAGGACTTATTCTGTAATTGACCCCAACCCCCTCTACCTCCCTTCACACACACACACACACACACACACACACACACACATTTACATTTGTCTATCTATTTCCTGAGATTCTTACACTTAGTGAAGCATTTGGGCTTGAGGCATGATGCTGCCAAACACAAACTGTGAAGGCGCGACTCAAGCCTGGCTGGTAAATTGAATGTCATGCTCACCGGGTGTGCTGTGCTTATATAAACGTCCCTCTCTGGGCCTTTTAATAAACATGCAACCTCTTTGTGTAGGGCAGTGGGATAATGAACAGGCCAGACAATTACCATAACTGGCTGATGTTATCTCAACTTCAGGGGGAGATCAGTTGAAATGTTGTAATTGCACTGTCAAGCTGCTGCAAAGACCCCCCCCCCCCCCCCCCACACACACACACACACACACACACACACACCCTTAGCCTCTTCTGCCTTCAGCCATTTCTAAATTAAATTCTTCTCCGTCTTCTCCTCCTTTAGCAGTCTCTCTTGTTTTTGACGTTGATATGCAGACATCAAAGAGAAGCCCAGCGGCCATTATGAGGGCCTGAGGGCCTTCGCGGGCACCAGTAGAAAAAAACTGACAAACCTGACTTGTCATTGAAAGAAATCACCTAATGGTGTAACTATTTCATTTGACACAACATACCAGTCAAGAAATATTTCAAATTTAAAAATACAGCTTCTATCTTTGGCCTTGAGATCAATTAACTGGGAACCTAAATTGCAGTAAAAAACACACCTCAAAGTGTAAAAAAATAAAATAAAAATCCCTTAAATGCTGATTATACTGTCAGCTTTATAAGTATTTAGATTTGTACATTTGTACATCAGAGATGATGATGTACAGGGCACTCTCTTGGAAACAATGCACAGCCAACGTCCCCCAGCAGTTCAAAGGAGGGCTCTCTCTAAACATTATCATATAATTTGGGCCAGCCGTCAGCTTGTAAATAAGTGATGTAGAAGCCCATTGTGTGATGGGGCACAGGTTGGAGACAGGCGTCTTTGCTCTGCCGGCATGAGCCGCCGGAGACAAAGGCAGGAGACAGAGCGTCTAACCTTTGATTCTTCTGAGGATTCAGCCGCCTTGTATCAGGGCAGGACGCATCGGCCACAATCATGCCCCCAATGTGGGGACGTCAAGAACAATAGAATCACTCTCTCACAGTCGGGCTCAACAACCCGCCCCGGCTGCAATTGGATTAGTGAGTGTCCAACCACCACATGTTAGCCTAATTGACATAAAAGTGAAATTTGAGAACAATAAGGCCCTAACCCTTAAAGGCCTGCTCGCTTTGAAATGGCATACCATTTCTATAACAGCTTCTGTCATGGAAAGTAGGATGAAAATTGAGAAAATGCAGAACCACAGGGTGATCATTTCCACTATTTGTCTTTCTTTGATGAAGTGTGAACCATTCATAGTTGGTGAGATGCCAGATAATAAGCCAAAGCATGTTTATTTGGAAAAGACAGAGCATCAGAAAGATTTCTCTGCTTTTATTTTTCTTTTAGCTAAAAAATAATTTGAACACATTTAAAAGGCCATTAGGAAGTATCAAGCTTAGAATTTAAATCTTAACTAAGATTAGATATTTTTACAAGAAGGTCAAATTGATTTTGTTAAGGGCCTTCTTAA
The DNA here is from genome assembly GCF_008315115.2 of Sander lucioperca. Taxonomy (NCBI): domain Eukaryota; kingdom Metazoa; phylum Chordata; class Actinopteri; order Perciformes; family Percidae; genus Sander; species Sander lucioperca. Next base: position 21,022,061 of record NC_050190.1, on the reverse strand, counting down.
AATTATCAGCTCAATATTGATGTAAAGAGGTTCATTCAAATCATTTATATATCATTTATGATTATATCAACTGTTTCCTTACGCAGTGCTCTAATTTACGCAAACAGACAAAGGGTGCATCTTGTGATCTGCTAGAATGTGTTATCGGAAGCAAGTCATGTTTTTATTTTTCTCTCCAAAATGTATATCATATGAAAGCAATAAATATTACCAGTAAATTAACTTTACTTTTTAGATTGTTTTTACTATTTTCTCAATAAAAAAAAACCTTATACAATCTAATGTACATTATGAAAAGTTGTACAGCTTTTTATGTTTAAAATAAGGACTCATTTTATTTTTAATATGTAGATATAAATATATATATTTTGTCAAAATATATGATCATATTGTCAAAGAAACAAAAAAAAGTGAGACAAACATACACCTCGACATAAAAGTTATAAATAAGGGTCCAAGTGAACATTTTTTGGGAGTAAAGACTGATTTGTTTTAGCGTCCATGTTACTTTTTTTCATGGCGCCAGGCCAAGTTCCTGTTAGTTTGTGTGTTAGCGGCAGCCGCAGCCCTCCACTACCATTTCCTGGTAGTTTTTTAGGACCACCTTGTCATGTTCGTCTAGATAGAGCATGGAGATGGCGCTGAGCTCTGTTGGCACGCAGCAGGCCTTGGGAATGTTGTTGTTCACAGAGTTCACCAGTGTCTGAACAATGGCATGGTTGGTTGAGTTCAGATGATCCGCCAGAGGAAAGGGGCATTCCCCATGGCAGTAATAGGCCTGGTAACCAGGGGGCGCCACTATCCAGTCATTCCAGCCTACATCGCTGAAGTCCACATATAGTGAGTGGCGCCGGCAGTTGCGGTTGCGTTTACGGCCCCGCTGCTTGGGGCTGCGCTTGGTCCGGCGGGTCAGCGGGTGACCCTTCCCGTCGTGGCCAAAGGTAACCAGGAGGGGGCGTAGCTGCTCCCAGTCCTCGCCAGGTTCCTGGTGCAGTGAGCGGCTGACGCGGACGTGTCGGCCCTGGTGGCGTGGCGTCTGGTTGAGATGCAGAACCTCCACGGCCAGCCCATAATTTGGTAGGCCCTCGCGAGTCCAACGCAGCACTGCAGGGCTCACATCAAAGCTCTCCCAGCTCGACGCGTTGTGCCGCACAAGCCGCGTATCCAAGAGCTGCGTGATTAGCTGCCCCGGCCGCGGCGGCTTCAGCACCTCGTACACGTTTATCCGGTGAAGCCCCTGGTGGTCTGAGAAGGCGTCAGCGATGGCCTCATCAATCTGATGACGGTAGAGCCTCAGTTCGGCAGAGGAGAGAAGCTCGTCCTCTGGGATATTGCTGAGGTTGAATAGGAAGCGAAGGGGCATGGTTTCTCCATCATACAGATCATGCACCCTCTCCATGTGCTCTGAAAAAGAACAAGAGGAGAAATGTTTCATTAGCTGCACAATTACGTAATGCTCAGAACTTGTAATGTCAACCAATGCAATAAAACAACTTTACTTTAAAGGACATCTTATTAATTAAAAAATATTCAGATATTGTCATTTCCATGAAGATACTGTATCTCTTGTTCACTGTACGGCTGTGTTCTTTACAGTATCAACAGATATATGTATTACAATAACCTCACACTTCCCCATTCTAATGTAGCTTAATTAACACAAAATAATGTCCATACACACTTTTCAAGACCTCTGGGATATTCAGGAATATAAATATATACCGTCTATGCTTCCTTATCTATCTATAAGGATTATCCAGCCCTTCTCTCAATGCTCTGAGCACTTTGCTGAAACATGCATTACAAGGAGGGTGGTGATTAACGTACCACAGCTACAGTATAAACACAGTGGAGGCTCCCTGTTCCACACTCAGTCTGCAGGTTTCTGGCAAGATCACCATTGTTGGGGAAAGGAATGTTGTGTCTACTATTTTCCTGCTCAATCCACCCCTGTTATTTCACACCCAGGCCCTAATCTTACCCAGGTGGTTCTCATTATTAAAACCTGCTGTGTTTTTGATTAGCTCTGCAGTTTGTTCACTTAAGACGTTTATCATTTTCATCATGAATAATCATTAAGGAGTCAGACAATACAGTAGAATCTCATTTATCTGAAGCCCATGGGAAAGGAGGTCTTGCGTGGGAATGCAACGTATTCAAATCCTCAACAAAATTGTATTCAAAATGTGAAATGTGCATACACCTTCTCGTACTCTGTGCTTTATAGTTTAATTCAAACTAAATCATTTCAAATTGTGGAAACACAGGAAGATGCTTCCTGTTACACACAGTCAATAAAAAACAGATCTTTCTTGCTGAATTCAAGATGAATGGTTACATGGTTTACCTCTCCTGTAAACATGTCTCCTCACCTAACTGTCCATCTGCTGCAGATTGTAATAACTCACTGTATTTTGGACAGATCGGTTAACTGAATCGCACAATGGTGCCATGGAAGCGAGCACTCCCACTCCCACACAGAAGGCCTCAAAGCGTATTATTAACATAGTTTAGTAAAGGAGGCTAACTGCCTGTAGAGAGCAGTAGAAACGAATGCACACACATATATCTGTGCACACACACATTGCATCACAGGTAGAAGTTCCTCCTCCAGTGCTCTTTCTTCCTATCTAACCTTGGTACATTGCTGTGTAAGTGTGTGTTGCCGTGTGCTACCACTAGCAGTGTGTTTGACATGTCCCATTAAGGCTGACTCATCCCTCCTTCCTCACTAAGGGCAGACATGTTCTGTAGCCCTAAAGCTCCACGTTTTTTCTCAGTTCACCACGCTACGAGATCGCTTCCTCACTTGCTAAGTCTGGTACAGCACCTCTGTCTCTCTCTCTGCCAGAGATCGTTTTCAAGCATTTGTCTGACATGTTTCAGTCTCGCTTTCCAACCTCAACTTACATTTAACAGATCGGGTACCCTGGATTTTGTCCAGGCCTAAGTGAACCCTCTGCATTTGTCGCTAAGACTAAGCAGATCCGAGTCACAATAAACAGAAACCCTTCTAACGTTCCAGTCTTTCTATCACACCGGCTTCTGAGACTGTTTTTCCATCTTTACAGAGAGCTGCATCGCCTGCTCTCAGCACCCACATTGTTGGCAGTAGGGGCTTTATTTAGAAGGCTGCAGAGTAGCATTAAAGATAATTGCACGTTGAGGAAGGTCCTTCTAAAAGAGCCCTCCATATAAACTGGAGACATGAGAGAGGAGCACACTCCAATTCCAGGCCAAGACTGGGCTTTTTTAAGCCATGTCCTGCTGGGTGGGGTGAGAAGTGTAAGTCAGTAATATGAAGGTATGCTTTCCCTTCAACTGCTAACCAAACATGCAGAGTTTTGTCAAATGAGGCTCTTGAGAGCTTGTCTGGCAGATTTTTTTTGCCCTTCTGTAGGCAGTGTTTGGTGACCACATCCTTAGATTCCTGGCTTATGGTGAGATGGGTGGAGCTGCCTTACAATCATGTTTCAAGGGATGTAGGACGTGTTACACTGAATACTTAGCAGTCCTCGCCCATGCTAATGAAATACATTACTACTAAAATCATTGGAATGCCTGGCAACAATGACCTCCTGAATGTTGTAATGTTTCTGTGCTGACATGATGCATTTATCATCTCTCTTCCTACTGATGGCAATATTTTCTACTTTAGATTTTTGTGGTTTTTAATTTCACCCTACTACATATGTGTCCAGTATCCTCCATTTTCTTTCCTTACCCTCATGGTGGAATCCCCTCACTGTGTTGGCCCGGCTGGCTGACCTCTCTGGGTACTCAAAAGCAATGTCGTGTGCCCCGCCCTCCTCAGCCTCCCCCGACTGTAGCCGATAGAGGTCCAGCAGGTAGCGAGGCACAGTGGCTGAGCGGCTGGGCCGTGGCCGCTTCTTGAGGCCGAACATGTGCAGCAGTGTGGCCTCAAAGTCCCGCAGCAGTTCATGGCTCTGAGCGGCCGAACGACCCTGCAGGCCCGGTACTTTCTTTTTCCCTTCTTCAGGTATCAGACTAGCATGGTTGCTCTCTCCCAGCAGGACTTGGCATAATAAAATGACCATCAGCATTCGATTACCAGGAATCATGATGTCTCTGAGGGGAGCAGCAGAGATAGAAGATTAGGAAAGGACTGAACAGAGCAGAGGGTAAGAGAATACAAAAAAGAAGGACAATGTAGGGCCTCCATTTTAACATAAAAGATTTGCTGGCCCTGGACCTTCTCCTCTAACTGTTCCCACTGAGGGCAGACACTAATTGATTTTAATAGTCCAGTCTGCCTTGTTTACAGTAAAGCAGTCCCCGATCTGATTAACCAGTTGCAGCTTATCTTTGGCGACATCCTCCAAAGGTAAACAGCTGGTTCAAGAAACCAAATTTTTTGAATGGAATCTGAGGGCCATTCCTTTTCACTTCCCTCCCTCCCTTCCCCCTATCTCCTCCCTCCTCCACTATGATTAGACAAATAGAAGAGGCAGCCCTGGGGTCAGAGCAAATTCTTAACTCGATAAGGAGCCACGGTCCCTCATAGTCTTCTCTAACCAGCCATGGGGCAAACCAGGGACTATGCGCCACACATTTAACTGAATAAAGCAGTTCCTCATTCAAATGCCTTGCCCAACACCCCATGGGGACTTCAGTTGAAGTCTGGATGAATGTCACATAAATCAGTGACTCAGTAGACAGAGGAAAAGGGGAAAACGCGAGATGCGGCAATGTATCACATGCCACAAATTGAAATGGCATGGCCCACTTACTTACCGACAGAAAATAAAGCATGGGAAAACAGTCCATGTT